>NC_040087.1:45862098-45942098 GCF_003369695.1 Bos indicus x Bos taurus | reverse complement strand
GTGATTTATTTGTAGAGAAAAGAAATACACTTTCAGATAGTTAAGAATTTTAATCTTATTTTTCCTAAGATATATTATTTTATATAACATCATTATATATAACACAGAATTAACTAGTTTTTAGTGCATGAAAGTTGATATTACCTTGAAAAATTGACAATATCCCTTCTTAATAAAAAGATTAAATAAGTACACACATATTGAAACATGCACACATACTAAGCATTCATCTAATATCATATTATATATTTTAAATAAATGCAATGTAGTCTTGATTGTAATTAATCTTTAAATAGATCTCTCTTTTGTAAATTTAGACTTATAACTGATCCTCTGCCATTGTCCATAGATTGCTTTCTAAATATATCCTGATTTAGGAATCATAAATAAAGCATTTATTATTTTAACCTATTGACTTGTAATGTTCAGATTTTTTTTTCAAAATCAATAATATACTTGATAACATTTTAAAAATAAAATTTGAATGGCCATTTATACTTTCTTGTTACCTCATGCATTCTTTTTTTTCCTTCCCTCTTTTTACCTAATTGGGCTTATTAAAAAAAAAAAAAAAAATCCAAGCCAGTTCTGCTGTGGTGTGAATTTTAGAACACTTGTACATTCACCCCCTTTAATGGCTTAATTATAGAATATAATCAATTTAATATACAGGTTTTGAAATATTACCATTGATGCACAACAAGGAAAAAAGTAATACAAGCTTGACATTTTAAAACACCAGCACTGAAAGACTTTCACTTCTAATTGATTTTTAAAAGAGTTCCCTGGAAAAGCGAGCTCAGAAATGTTTATAACAGCTTTGGCAATGTTCCAAAATGTTTACCACAAAGTGTAACTCAGCAGTTTCTAAGTTCTCCCATCAACTAAGAAAGATGTGTTCCATAATTGGCTTAATCTATGTTGATACTGAACCCGCAACAGAAATGTCTTTTTTTTTAATAAGACATAAATTCTCAAAATAGTTGAAAATGAGAAGTGGTTTTACTTTAGCAAAACCTGAGAGAAATTGTTAAGACAGGGATGAGCAAAAAATATGCATCTTTTATATTTTTTCTGAAAAAAATATATTTTCTTCCCTTTCATTTTAAAAAAATCTATTGATTCTCAAAGTTTGTTTGGTAAAATTAACAGAAAGCTGATTTTTCCCTCCTTGTGGTTGATTGTAAATGTGAAAAACTTCCTTTGACAGCCAAAAAAATTAATGGACATGGTATCCATTCTATTTTAACAAGCAAGCAGACCAAAATATGAGTAGCATTGACCACAAGCAATTACTTTAAAAGGCTATTGCTAAGTATTTCAGGAAAAATGATTCCATTGACTAGTTGTTTGTCAGTTCCTGTATGTTTCTTTATTGATTGCTTTTGGATATATGGCACTGTGATTGAAAATGTTGCTAGTAATATCTTCTCTTTATAGTACCAAACCTACTTCCTGTGATTGATGAGATAAATTTATACAGAAGTGCATATACAAGTTTATTTAGATCACTGCTTTCTAATGATATTAATTTTGTCTTGAGGTTTTTCTTTTTTAACTAAGTCAGAGTAGTAGGCAACTTTGTAACTATTTTGTTCTTCTAAGTCTTCATTTATTGTGTGTTATTTTCTCTTTTGTAATTCAGCACAATATTGTGATATTTCAAAGTACAGTCTGCCAAATGAGTCATTTATTTGTAAAAGTTTCTTTTTAAAATGAAGACTGTAACATAATTGCATAACATCTACTTATTCTCCCAAGAATCTAGAGTGATTTGTGGCTTGAAATTTCCATATCATAGACTTATATGGTGCAGGCAGTTTTACGTGTAGTCAATAACCAGAGATTCTGATTAGTAGGCTATAAATCACTAACGCTGAGAAATAAAGGTGACAAAAGCAATGAGTAGAAAAGAAACAAATTGGTAAAAACAGGTAAGGAGGTCATTCAGTAGACAATCTTACCTAATTTGTCAAAATAATTTATGACCTACCACAAGTCGCATCTGAGAAGTAGATTTGCATGACAGGGTTGTCCCTCAGCACCAAAATCACGTCTGTTTATCTCCAAATTTGAACTATAAAACTGTATTGAAAACAAACATGTAAATGTCACATTCTCTTTCTCACACACACATACATATAGACATACACATCCATCCATATATATATATATGTGTGTTTTAAACTATTCAGAACTCATTCTTTGTCCGTTTAGATTAAAGAAAACAAAACCAAAAAACATCTCTCATGTAATGGAGTTTGACATCATTTTTGTTTTCTTAAAACCACAGATAATTTAGCATTATAGTCATATTTAATCTCAAATTCTAAGTTTTTGTGTATACCGCATTTTCATGCTTATAGCTTTCTGTTGATATGCCAATTTCTTTTTCTATCAGTCCTCAGACTGCACCAAACTTTGTTAGTAACATATAATATCTACTGCTGCTTCCTCAAAAGATGTCATTGGCAGGGATGGAGGCAGAAGATAAGAGAGAAAGAAGTGTGTGTGTGAGAGAGAGAGAAAGAATATTTAAGTGAAAACTGAGAGGCAACACAACTTTGTGTTTAGTGTTGAGATCACAACACCTGGTGCCTAACTGCCTGGGTGTAAAGTATGGCTCTATTCTTTCTGTTCTTCATATGACTTTTTGGCATCTTAGCATTTTTGTGTCTCAGTTTCTCATCTGTATTATAACTATAATAATTAAAAATATTTCATAAGACTCAGGGATTAGTGGGGTTAAATTGTTAACAGTTATTAAACACAATGGGACACATTGTAACTACTACTACTACTAAGTCGCTTCAGTCGTGTCTGACTCTGTGCGACCCCATGGACTGCAGCCTACCAGGCTTCTCCGTCCATGGGATTCTCCAGGCAAGAACACTGGAGTGGGTTGCCATTTCCTTCTCCAACTGTAAGCACTAAAGTTTATTAATTAGAAAATAGAAACAACATAATAAAGTTCATGCACACATGTATACACACATACATACAAATAACTTTTAAAATGTTGGGAGTTACTAATATTTCTAATGTCTTTGCATTATTTGAAATCCATTTCCTCCTCTACATGCCTTCAACATTCCTCACTTATCACTAGCTGATCCTGATTTAATATATCCAAAGGGTGTTTATTGATTATTTGGAGCAATCTGAGGTTACTGCGTGTTCAGGAAATATACTATCATATTGCTCCACCAGTAAAAAGCACATACAGATAGGAAGAACGAAGTTGTCAGTTATTTCATTGGTATTTTTTTTGTTTTAGAAATCAATAATCAGCCTGTAAACTTTTAATTGAAAAGTTTTGTCTCATTTTATTTTATCACACAAAATATATACTCCAACTTTAAAAACAGACATTACTTTATTCAGTGCACATAAGACTTCCTTTAATTAGCCCCTAATAAGCTTGGTTTAACTGGGATTTACGGAAGAACAGTGGTCATTAACATTAGGCAGATTAAGTCTATGTTAATTACTATTGATAGATAAAATAACGTGCAAAAGTGGTTTAAATTGTTCCTATATTTATGAATTGAAAATAAGTTTGAAGCTTTCAAGTGCAAGCTATATTTTATTTATAATTTAAATTGGATATTGACTTTACATGTAGACATAGCAATAAGACACATGATTTCATGGTTTAAATTTTATAGTTTCTTTATGTTTACCATGAATAAGGAATTATATTAAAATATATCATTTTAGAATATTTCCTAAGATTTATGTGTAGAAATTTTCACATTTACCTCTTTGATTTATGGTATGTGATTTTAGTTGGAAACAAATGCTTATCTTAATTATAATTAATTTCAAAAATTATTTCTATTTTAGTAATTGATGGATGCAAATGTTTTCTTCTATTTTGAGAGGAATTTTTGAATTGTGGCATTTGTATACTAATGTTGTCTTTTCTTGTTTATTGCTCTCACTGGTGTCTATTTTCAGTATCATATTTAGAGTTTATAATAATTCACATTCAAGTCATATCTGACTGTTTGCAACCCAATGGACTGTAGCCTGCCAGGCTCTTCTGTCCATGGGATTCTCCAGGCAAGAATGGCTGGAATTGGTATCCATTCCCTTTTCCAGGGGAATCTTCCCAACCCAGGAATCAAACCTGGGTCTCCCACATTGCAGGCAGATTGTTTACCATCTAACCACCAGGGAAGCACAATAACTGAAGTTTACCTAGTTTTTTTTTTTTTTTCCTTCTTCTTCCCTCCATGTTTCAGTTCTTAGACTTTATATCAAGAGAAATATTCCTCAGGATTCCAGAAATAGTTTCTGTGTCACTCATTTCCACCTCCATTTTCTTGGAACTGCTCTTGTAATATTATATATATATATATAATAAAAATGTATGTAATACATTTATGCATATATTTAATGTTATTCAAAGCAGGTCAACCACCCATATAATTTTCTTGGTTTTCATCCTATAGAAAATTGTGCAATTAACTAATTAAATTTTATAGATTGAGTTAACATTGTATCCTCTGCTCTAAAAGATTTGGAGTGCAGTCTTCTATTTAAGGGTTGGTCAGGATGCATGTCCTCTCCTCTGGAGAACCCCCTCCTGCAATGTTCTCCAAGTCTGCCAGTGAGAGCCAGTCAGACTGGTCCCCCACAGAGCAGGGATCCAGCGCTCACACATGTGTGGCTTTGGAGCCGTGTGCAGAGCTGGTGTGCCTGGGTATGTGTTTGCTTCTGCAGCCAAGAGTGTCCTGAGCAGGAGCCTGCTTTTGTAGACAGCTCTGTGGTTTCAGAGGGCTTCCCAGGTGGCTCTCGTGGTAAAAAGCTTGCCTGTCAATTCAGGAGACATAAGAGACACCGGTTTGATCCCTTGATTGGGAAGATCCCCTGGAGGAGAAAATGGCAACTCACACCAGTATTCTTACCTGGAGAATCCCATGGACAGAGGAGCCTGGCAAGTGATAATCCATAGGGTCACCAAGAGTCGGACACGACTGAAGCAACTGAACATACAGCACACACTTCTAACTAAGGGTTTCCTTGGTGTCTCAGATGGTAAAGAATCTGCATGCAATGCAAAAGACCCAGGTTCAATCCCTGGTCAGGAAGGTCCCCTGAAGAAGGAAATAACAACCCATGCCAGTATTATTGTCTGGGAAATCCTGTGGACAGAGGAACCCAGTGGGCTACTGTTCATATGGCTGCAAAGAGTCAGATATGACTGAGCAACTAAGTAGGCACGCATGCTTCTATTTGAAATTCATACCAAGAATTTTAGTATTCCTCCCAGGAGAAATGAATTGCAAATTAATACAGCGTTATGGCCCAACATGGACTCTATAACTTTGGACAGTCTTCCTCAAATTTAGAAAATAGCAACCTTTTAAAACTTTGTTTAAGCCACATGCTAAATTGTGGAAAATCTGAAATCATTCTTAACATGGCTCCCTGCCCCTGTCTTGCATCTGCTTTCTTATGTAATACAACACTATATCTGTTTATTCTTCCTCCAGTCCTTACTTAGGATTCATTTTCCTCTTCACATTGCCTGTGGGGCAACCCACACTAGCACCTCCGACATGGGCCACTACAATGACCCTTAATCTAGTCTTCCTGATTTCACTCTTTACCTTTTATCATCTTCTCTCATTATAAAAGGTGGGCTTCCCAGGTGGCTCAGAGGTAAAGAATCCTCCTGCTAAGCAGAAAGTTTGGGCTCTATCCCCAGATTGGGAAGATCCTCTGGAGGAGGAAATGGTAACCCACCCGAGTTCTCTTGCCGGGAAAATCCTATGGACAGAGGAACCTGGTAGGCTACAGTCCATGGGATCTCAAAAGAGTTGGACATGACTTAGCTACTGAACAATCATAACTCATTGTGTTAATAAGAGGTACTGTGATGACTGTCAATCATAAATTGATTCATAAAATTTGTCTTTTAAAAACTTTTCATTGGCTTTTTATTTTCCTTAGAGTAAAGCTCAGCTTTCTTCTAGTGGCCTGAAAGACCCTGCATCATAAAGATTGTATTCCAATTCTCCTCTCAAATCCCTTCTGAGTTATTCTTCCTGCTTCATCTTCTCTATACACTGGCTTTTCTTCAACTATGTAACATACACATTTTCCTTCCCCAGCACTGGCCGATGGGACTGTCTTCAGTTTGTTCATGACTTCTATTGATTTTCCAGTCTCTGCTTAAATGTCCTTCCCTGAATGCTAGATTTAAGTCAGTTCTCCAACTCTGCCCTCAAGTCATTCCATTCCATACCACCCTGGTCCTTCTGTAAGCGCTTTGAGGAGTTCATAAAATCTTCATTTGTGAGTCTGTTTGTTTCATGTCCATCCAGATCCATGAGCCTACCAGCTTCCTGAGGGCACAGCTAGCTTGGCTGCACTGACTGGCACATGCTGTCAATATATGGTTGTTCCATAAATTTTCCAAGAGGAAAACGATGGGACATTGAAACTAAAAGACTGGAGCTAGCATTTGATATACACGACCTCTGAGTATGGGCAGCAGGAAGTAGTGAATTGGAGCTGGCTCACAGATTTAATTGTCAGGTTGTCAAAAATTTTGTAAGCTCATTGTTAGAAAAGTCATTATTAAAGTTTAAAAGTATACAAATTCAGAAATAAATAAAAAATGTTAATAAATACTCAAGACTTAAAAAACAAGAAACCTCCTGAATGAATGCTTAATGATTGAGAGTTAGGCAAAATACCTTTTTATACATATCCTTGTTACTTCTAGCTTTCTCTTTATTCAAGGAATTGCTCTACATTCTAATAGAATATTTCCTCCATTTTAGAGATAGGTTCAAGTTGCATTTTGGTCAATATTGGCATTCTAGGGTTTTATTATGGAAAGTTTTTATTCTCATTTTCAAATCTGCTTTTTTATTTTCATTTAGTCTGAGACATAAAATTTTAATATTGTTGGCATTTCCATTTTACAGATGAGTAAATTGAATCTCAAAGGAGATCATTTCTTGCCTGACATTTTGTGACTTTTAAGATGGTATAACTGGAGGAAGGGTCTGCTGTTTGTGTTCTTCATTCTAGATTATCAAAATAGGTAAAAGAAGGTTCATTCATTTTAAGAAATATTAAATTAGAAATTCAGAAACATGATTTCCGGTTTAGTTTTTCCAGTACCTATCTCAAGTGACTATGAAGACAATGTAACCTTTATGCACCTTACTTTATTAAGTTTGATTAATCACTGGGCTTACAATGAAAAGTTTTCCATTTATGTTCTCTGATCACATAATGTAATATAACATATGTAAATGGTGTCTATGAATCATTGAAATCAACTTCCATATTATGGAGAAAGGAGGTAGGAGAGCAATTCTGAAACAAAATATATTAAAGCATTTAAATTTTTGTGGACATAATTAATTGATTATGGAGAATTGGAAAATACAATTTGAGTGGGTATCCTACCAAATTTATTATTTATCACTATCATTTTTTACCCTTGTCCAACAAATTGTCCCCAAAATATATTAAAAAGATCATTTGTGACTCTATATCCTTTTTAATAGCTATCTTTTAATGCATCCTCACACAATTGTCCCTCAAATAATATGTTTTTGCTACATCTGAACTGTTTTACACGATATGTTTCTTGTATTATACTATAAACTCTTTGTGGCAGAGACCTTGTCTTTTTATATGCTCTATAAAGCACCATGCATACCTAGGGAATTTTATGAATAATAATAAAAAAGGAGGCAAAAAAAGCTTTCATCAGCAGTGTTTTATTTTGCATGTGAATTTAGGGATGAATTCATGCTATTGTCCATATTTCTGGAGAAACAGCTCCTTATATTACAAATGTGGACTATGAAGAAAGCATGTGATATTAAATCTGAAAATTTACATTGCTAGTATAGGAAAAATAAATGAAGCAATACAATTTGCTTTTTCCTGTCTGTTATAATAATATTGCCAAGTCTGGCATGTGGTTCATAAAATCAAACATTTTCTAACACAGCTGTGTATGAGGAAATGAAATACTGCAGGTATAAGAAACCACCTGTTTGCCAGAACAGGAGTTTCAAAAAAAGATAAACAGCAGAATTTTATCTAAGTCCCCGTTGAAGGACTGTTCTACTATTAACACTAAAATCTTAACTCTTGTTCTTCAAACCAGTGTTTTACATGTGAATTGAAAGCTGAATAAACCCCTGGATGATTTGCTAAAACACCATTGGTTTTTCTGTTCAATATATGAGATGATATTGAATACAACTGTCAAAGATAATTTCACAACCAATTCAGTTTTAAATGCCCAAATTTCAACAAAACACAAATTCCTGGTTATTCGGCGTGGTCTTTTTTCCCTCCTTTATCTTAGTTGCAGAACTCTCGTGAACTTGACAGTGTTCTCCCTTGGTGAAGAGAAAGTCTGAAATATGCCATAAATCATAGTGAGCTACTAGAGAAATTCAAATTGCTGTAAGCACAAGTGCCGAGGGACTGCTTATGTACTGCCTGAGCCATAATGCAACGTTCACAACGAGATCATTGCATCATAATCTTATTCTCGCCGTGATTTGCTTTGTGTGTAGGAGGCTCAGATGTCAGATGGAGAGAGAGAAGAGAGTGATTGTCAGGTTAGCTTTCTCTCCTATTTCACATTAAACAAATGATCAAAAAAAACACATCAACCTGGATTAAATGTTTCAGAAATTTAAAACTTCTCCAAAGTTTTTTTTGTATAGGACCTGTCTTGATCTGTTTCATGCAGATAGGTTTAGCACCAGAATTTCTAGGGACAGTTGAGAAGCCTTTTAATATATTTTTGTTTCTTGCTGACAGTGTTATCAAATAAGCAATATATTCCTTATATTTGGTTATAACAACATAACCACCCAGCTTAATGAAGGGATCTACCAAACAAAATTCAAGAATATTTCTAATCAATATAAAATATTCATATTTGAAAAAATCTTGAAAAATTGCACTTATATCCAATTGTCTTTGTGTTACAGACTGACTTTTCACCAATGCCTACACATGCAGATGTACATATACATGTGTGTTTCTGTGACTGCCATGGATGATATCTATTTAAGACTGTGTTAGGCAACTATGAGGTGCTTTTGAGTTAGTTCTTAAATACAATAGCATCCAATGACTAAAAATTAAAAAAATGAAAATAATTTTTGCCACATCTTTAATTTCTAGAAGAAGGTATAAAAGCATGACCTTGAGTAAAATAGTCAATATGTCACTGTCATCACTTTCATATTCAGGACAGTAGAATGCTAATGAAAAACATAACAGAATATAATTTCTGCAAGCCTCTATAAAACATACAAATATCCCTGCTTTGTTGATTGCTCTCACTTAATATTTGAGCAGATAAGTATTATCATCTCTTTCTATTTAGTGGTTAAAAATGGTTGTGTCTTTTAGTCGCAAAGTCATGTCCAACTCTTTTGTGACCGCTTGAACTGACTGCAGACTGCCAGGCTCTTCTGTCTATGGGATTCTCCAGGCAAGAATACTGGAGCGGGTTGCCATTTTCTTCTCCAGGGGAATCCTCCAGACCCAGGGATCTAATCCAAGTCTCCTACATTGGCAGACAGATTCTTTACCACTGAGCCACCAGTGTTAAAAATGGTTTAGAGACTCCTAACTTGATATTATGCTGTCCAAACTCCATCTCTTCAGCTTGGAAATTCTAGGAAGACAATCATATCAACTGCAATACAGGACATTTTTCTCTTCTATCAGGATAGTTTTGCCACTTATTTTTATTTTATATTTTGGTAGCTCATCTGAATGAATTTGCCAGTCTTTGAAAACAAATTGAATACTGGTTTATTACCTTTGGATTTACACAGAATATGTCTCTTATTTCTCTCTCATTCATAATATTCTCTAAGGGCATATTGAGGCATATTAATCAAGATGAAAATGTTTCCTTGTTTTACTAACTTAATAATGAGAATGGATTTTTAATAATGTGAATTTTTCTATCAAAAAGTCAATCTCTGAAGATCTCAGTTTACTACTTGTGTTTACTAACACTGTAGCTAATATTACATAATTTTATTTCAATCTTCAAACTAGAATAAAGGATCATTGTTTCTTATTATTTTTAATTTTTAGTCTACATGGTTCTCATCCAAAGATTGGACACATAATAACCTACTTCGTAGTTCAGTTCAGTTCAGTCACTCAGTCCTGTCCAACTCTTTGCGTCCCCATGGACTACAGCACACTAGGCTTCCCTGTCCATCACCAACTCCAGGAGCTTGCTCAAACTCATGTCCATCAAGTCGGTGATGCCATACAACCATCTCATCCTATTGTCGTCCCCTTCTCCTCCTGCCCTCAATCTTTCCCAGCATCAGGGTCTTTTCCAATGAGTCAGTTCTTCACATAAGTTGGCCAAAGAATTGGAGTTTCAGCTTCAGCATCAGCCCTTCCAATGAATATTCAGGACTGATATCCTTTAGGATTGACAGGTTTGTTCTCCGTGCAGTACAAGGGACTCTCAAGAGTCTTCTCCAACATGAGTTCCAAAGCAACAATTCTTCAGGGCTCAGCTTTCATTATAGTCCAACTCTCACATCCATACATGACCACTGGAAAAACCATAGCTTTGACAATATGGACCTTTGTGACTTAGAATAAACTCGATTATAGTATTGTTGCTTAACATCTCTGTTATAAAATGTTACCTGCTTTAAAGAAAGGACTATTTTCTCCTTTCAAGTTTAAAATAAAGCTTTAAGAAACTCAATTTTTGATTTTTTGTCCAAATTTGCATGTGGATTGTAATTTCTTTCATATCTTCCTTAATTACACAGTGTATTCTTAAAGGCAGATATGGTTACAGCCCCAACCTTTGTACTTTTATATCCCCAAACTATGCTTTACATTCCTTGATGTGTACTCAGTAAATTCCCTATCAACTATGAATCTAAAGGTTCTTGTTTACCTAGTGGCATAGATCACTAAATAATCACTGTAAAAAAAAAATAGAATGAACTTGGCATACTCAAGCTCATGAATTTTCCTTTTGAAGAACCACTTTGCTTAGTTCTCATTGATTCTAGAATAATTAAATTTTAAGTTAAATTAAGGGAACAAATATACCATATTCTTCATCTGAAATATTATTTAATATTTAACTAAACTAAGACATTAAAAATGAATATTTTAATTGATCTATTTATATTTGAAGACCTGAGAATAAAGTTTATTTTTAAGAATCTTCCAGTTGCCATATGGTAATAAATGTTATCTTTAAGTCTAACTTGGAGTGGAAGTGTCATCTGGGATGCATTTATTCTATAAAATCAGAAGTTCTGAATCGGCACCCTTGTTCTTTGAATATCACCTTGTTAGTGAGGTCCAAATATTCCATTTTTTTCTAAACAGATATAATGATATCTGGTTAAGAGCTTTAATGGGTGAAATAAATTTTAATGTAAAAACTTTTGAAACTGATATGTTTTATGTAAATGCTAGATGATATTACTATTTGTATGATGAATATGCATACATGATATCAGCTAGTCATATTATTCAGGAAAAATATTGTCCTGGAATGTATAGAACTGGTTTGCAAGTGACTCAGTTCTCAGTTGAGTATTACCTCTCTTAAGGATAAATTCATGATTGTATCTTACCAATAAAATAAACCTATTACAAATACATCTATTTCCTTTTGAAGAAAGGAAATACATCTATTACAAAAACATTAGTTATTTCTGATTCATTATAGAAATCTTTACCATGAATGTGGAAATTAAGAGAAAGTGTCATGATGTGGAGTTAATGCTTATCATTTAATAGTTCTGGACATCAGAGTCTTTATTTCTAAAATGAGGGAACAGATGCAATACTTCTCAAAATTTCTTGTTTAAAAAGTCTAATTTTATATGACCCCTGTTCCTTTGAAACGACACACCTGACAAGCTCTGTTAATTTTGTTGGCATCTTATTTATCATGTCTAAACTATTCTCTCCTGGCCCTGAAATAGGGCTATATATGTTATTGCTGGTTAAAAAATATTTGTGTATACTTAGTAAAATAAGTTTACCATGAGTATTTTTTCGAGAGTAATATTTTATCAAAATATTTTTTTTCTGGAAGCCCACTAAGTTTTTTTCTGGAAGAATTAAAACACCAGTAACCAAAACTTTAAGAGGTGAGTCCTATTCATATTCGATGATAATTGAAATTAAAGCTGGTTTTTAAAGTCAGGTATACTTTAGTCAAATAATTTTTTATAGACTTTCTTTTTCTCAAGTAACAGTTATGTCAGAAATGCATTTATCTCAGGCACTTAGAAAAACTATTCAGTATTTTAGAATTACATGGGTTAGTAATTGTATAACCTAAATCACTTATATTAAGATCATAGCATATAAGGTGTTATGTTTTATACAAAGCAGTAATGAGCTTGTACAGTTGAATTTAAAGTAGGAATTTTTAATATCAAATAGAAGACATGCAAAGTAAGGATTAAATTATCATATTGTGAAAAAGTTATGCAGGTGAACACTTTGTTTTTATGAGTATAAAGTATGGTCTGAATAAATCTATGAAAAGCCCCTTTTTAAGTGCAATTATTTGCTCTAATGTGTAATTTTTCCTACCCCTTATGTTTATTTTAATTTTAATGTGAAAGAAATGATCATCTCATTTTCTTTGAAAGTGGTATAAAGGTAAAACCACAAACCTCTTGAAAGAATTCCTTTGTTCTAAATCACATGAATGTTGTTGGAACAAAATTTTGCCACCTGCCAGAGGCTTTAAAAACTAAATCAAAAGGCTCACTGCTTCAAAATACTCAAACTAAAGGTAGGCTTCTAGATAAAAATGTAATGACTAGATCATTCTCGTCATGCATTTATTATTGTGCAGCAGAATTGATGGCTCTTTTGCTACCTTTCAATAGGAAATAATTCATAAATGAAAATATTTAAAGCATGAATAGTTATTCTTTCATTGTAGCTGAAAAATTGAATTGGGTTGTGAAATTTAGGGTGTCTCCCTATGTTAGTACTAAAACTTTCCAAAAGGAAAAAGAGGAATAAAGGTGAAGTATTTCTAACACTAGTTAAGACAATTCAGTGTTAGCATGCTTCATTAACTGTTTGCATACAAGACAAAAGTGCTTTCTGATGAAGTGGAAATCCAACTTGGGACCAATTTTCCACAACATAAATTCAACACTCATTCTACCTCTTGATACCTTTGTATTCACACTATCAAGAAGGTTTTTCATATCTGTCATATCAGTAACCATTTAAATATTCCTATTGTAAAGTCACCAATCCTTGGAAATATTTCCAGTGTAGAGCATTTTCTGAGAATAAATTTCAGGTTAACACCTACTATTTTTAAAATAAATGTGAATTAATTGCACTAGCTCTATCAAACTGCTTTAGTAAGAATTAATTCTTACCATGTAAGAAACTTGATAAACAGAGAATTAAAATGGATAGGGTAAACAGAATCTTGGTTACTTTCTATTTGAAAAATATTTTATTGACAGTTACATTCAATTTTATTTTGTCTATATATATGTTTACATATATAAGTATCAAAATGCCTATAATGTATAAAGCGTTATTACAAATTTCATCATTCTGTAGAATATAATTTATTTGATATCACATGAAGAGTTAGCACCTCTGTAAACTAGACTTTGATGCTGGGAGGGATTGGGGGCAGGAGGAGAAGGGGACGACAGAGGATGAGATGGCTGGATGGCATCACCAACTCGATGGACGTGAGTCTGAGTGAACTCTGGGAGTTGGTGACGGACAGGGAGACCTCGCATGCTGCAGTTGATGGGGTCGCAAAGAGTCGGACATGACTGAGTGACTGAACTGAACTGAACTAGCAAAGCAAGTGAGTGCTAAGTTGGAGGAATACCATTATCAATCATTGTGTCTGAAAACGTACCCTCAGTGTTAGATATCGGATACAATGAAGACATCCACATCCCTATAGCACAACACTTCAGTTTGGTACCTTGTATTATCTTCAACAGCAATGTTCAAAAATCACTTTCACTTACAGAAAATGAGAGTCTGAAAGATGACGTCTATCTTCTTCCCTCCTCCATATTCTTTTCTGGACTTTGCATGGGGTAAAAATAGGACCTTGTAATTTGTTTTCTTCATTAATGAAAGTGTAATTTAGAGTTGGTGAAAACAGTGAATCAAATCTTAATTTTTCACAATGTCATATAGCATCTGTGAGCCAGCTTTTTTTGTGGGGAAAATGTCTTTGATAAAAATTTGAGAGTTTTATATGAACACATATGTTATTATTTGGAAATTAATACATTTCTAGATGTGTACACTATAAAATATATTTTATTATGTTTAATGTGTTCAAAAGTTATGCTCAAATTTACACTAAACCAAATGTTTTAATTCCTGTAGTTTTAATACATTTCGAATTACTAACCTTGTTGGGATTACAGAAAGAAAAATTATAGTCATCCTCAAATATTTTCTATGGCAATAAAAATGTCAAGTCTTGTTATTTTAAGTACGACTTTCAAAAATGAACATCTTATTGCATTAAAAGCGTGTATGATTCAAACCAGGGTGTATATTCCTAGTATGAAGAATATGTTGAAGTAGTAGAAGTTTAGTATTTTAAAAAAATGATTATTGATTCAGTGAACCAAATATTATTAAACATGTAAAACACTAGATTCTCTTAATATACAGGCATACTCGTCTATGGATTTTTCCTGAAATGTTCCATGTTAATCAGGACTTTTATCGAATCACGTTTTAAACTGGTCCACTACATAGGTAACATTTTAATATAATGCATTTGATTAAAGTGAGTCACATCTCTAGTGGTTCTGGAATTCAAGCTGTTTTGCATAAATATCACTTCATACATGTCTATATTTATAGACTACTTTGCCAATGAGGGGTGAAACTAAATGAGATCAAAGGAAGTATTTCTGTTTACTATTTTGATTAAAATACTGGTAGGCAAAATAGTTCCTTTGAAAGTCCCTTTGTTTTGACTTATTAGCAGGATATGATGTTAGAGATGATAAGACAGTGCCTTTGATGTAGGAGGAGCTGAATGAGTGAACAGCTCCACTGCCATCTGACACCTGGCTTCTCTAAGGTGTGGACTTTTACTGGTTGAGATAACTTCTACTTAGAAATCAAGCTGGGGCAAAATATGTTTGTTTTTCTGTTTTGGTTATATTACCTTGATTAATCTTAATTCCTAAATGGGCCCAAATGATTGGAAACTATAAAAATAAAATTCCTGCACTCAGATATTTTACTTTTCCAAAGTAGTGTTTTGTAGTTTGGCCTCTCAATAAATTGTCCATTCTTCTGAGTGAGTGGATAACAAAGTTGGTAGAGTTACAGTTAGCACTTAGTCTTCAGTGGTTCTATTTGGCCTATTGAATATCAAATGTGTTAAATTCTACTGTAGAAAGTTCAAGGATTCACCTTGTTTATTTGTCTTTTAGAACATTTATTTCATTTTATTTTACTCAATAACCAGTTGATTTGAACTCAGTAATCAGTTGACTTGATGTTCCTCAATTCAATAAGTGTTTTTATCATAACTATACATTCAGGTTTTTGAGTATTGCTTGAAATATAAAATAAATTAAAAATTAACCAATTGGAAAATAAAATGTAAAAAATTCAATAAAGATTGTTAAATTACATGAATTTGTTTTATATTGCATTTTATATTCATTGAATATGGTAACCATTAAACTTTATAAGTAGAATTTTTAAAAATATGTTTATTACATCAGACAATTTTTGTGAACTTACCATATCGGCTCCCTCATAATCTGACATAACAGCTTAACTAGAAGAGAGATTGACTAGACATATAATCTCAACAGTTATATTCGACAATGATAGAAATATCAATATTTTCAAAGTTACTCTCACATTCTTTCAAACATACAAGTAGGCTTTCTTTCTCCTTTTTAATAAAGAAACAACACATAATGTTCGAAATTTTATTTACAGTGGACATAGTATATATATCACATATGCCACATATATAATTTAATTTGATTAAAACAAATTTTGGACTAATGTATTACTTACAACATACAAAGCACTTCCTTCAATAGGAAATGTATATAAAATATTAGCTGTTAGAACATTTATCCCGATTATAATTGGCCAACGGATAATGTTTCAAAAGTTGATATTTGTGTAAACCAGACACTATTCTATTTTAGACTTTGCATATAACAGGAAGGAGAATAAGTTATGCGCTTCCTAATAGGATGGAATTCTTCAGCTACGCTATCGCGGCTTTGCAGAGAGGTGCTTTATTTTCCTAAAATAAACATTGAAAATGATGCCCAGTCCAGCCACTCAATGAACACATTTAACACTCACCAGGAGGGAGGTTTCGTGTGCTGAGCCCACTAAGTTTTAGATCTCAGAAGCGGCTTTACACCCTGTGGTGTAGGCACACTTCTTTTTGTGGAAAGTGTGTCTTTAAAATACTGCCCTCTTACAGTGACTTTAAACCAGTGTGTTTGGAATTGTTTTTAGTCACTACACAGCATGATAAGCATTTTGCATTTTCCTGGAGTAATTTACCATTTGCATACAGGTTACTGTGGCAGAAATGAGAGGGTGGAGAGGGAATTTGTTTGGGACAAGTAATTTCAATTTAAATCCAATAAGTCAAAAATTATTTTCAGTTTTTGCCAAAAAAGCAACCATTGTGCCATGATAGCTACACTGACATATTTATGTACCCACATATTTAAAAAACAGAAACAAAACTGAATCTTAGGTGGAAATATAGTAAGTTGGCAAAGAGAAACTGATCTTAACTTTTGTCAATTCCATAGCCATTTGAATAGATAACATAAATGATTCACTGTGAATAAAAAGAAAGCATGTAAGAGAATAAAATATATTTTGTTGGTCAACTCGAAAACATTCAAGGAGTTTATTTTGGCATCATGGAAACTCATTCTCAATGAAAACATTGTGCGTTGTGTTATTAACTCACAGCATATGATCTCCATTTCTGCCTCCCTAGATTTCTACCCACCCCACCCCGGGATAGAAACAATGTGGACTCACACATTTATTATATTAATTAGAAATCACTACCTAATATAATTATTCTGGCAAGCACATGGTGAGTTCTGGAAATACTGACAGAATTTCTCCATTTAATTCTGGCGTTACAAAGATTTGCATGTCTAAAACTGCCTTGATTAGATATTGTTTTTGACGACTCCTCTCAGTGTTTTACTATATGCACATTAAGCATGAGGACTTTTAGCACGTCTGAAGTAACATCTGCTCTGTCTTTTTGTTGCTGGGTTCATGGTATAATTAGCTCTATATTTCACCAAATACAATTTTGCTCCCATGGCGGACAAAGCAGCATGAAGAAAACATAAATAATTGCAGATTAGAGAAACAGAAGGCAAAGTGGGTGTAGATGGCTTTGATAAAAAAGGGTTAAGGAGAATAGAAGGTCAGCTCATTATTAAGAAAAAAAGGAGGCAGTTAAAATTAGATAGGGTCTTTGTAATTAAAGAAAACACACACAGATTTTTCTTTTAACAATGTTTCCTATTAGGCCACATAGTTTAGTGACTTGCAGTGCTGTAGTTTGTTTTGTACTTATTTAGGAAAACATTTTAAGAAATATGCATGTTTGGATACACAAAATAAAATGTAATTATTAGAGAAGATGTTGGGAAGACATAGGAGGTTTCGTGTTGACTTTCCCAGAGTGTAAAACTTTTTTTTTCTTTTTTGATAGAACTACTTTTATACTCTCAAGTTAGCTCAGTGAAGCTGTGTAGGCTGATAACCCAATTTTGCCATGCCATCAAACAGCCATTAGTCAGTATATTTGCATGAGCTAATAGTTATTCCTTCATGTGAGACTCATGTTAAATTTGGGACTATTCACTCTATGAAATATCTAACTGTTTTTCATGGTCTAGCATTATACACATTATGTAACATAATATGTAATTTACACAGCATACATGAAACAGACAAATGGTGTTATAGTATATTTTCGCAAATGCCAGCAAAGTTTGTTGTATCACTTAAAAAAATATGCTATAGGATTGGGGTTTGCATTAAACTTCATAGGTAAGAAATGTCATTTTCCTCACTTTTTACTTTTAGACTAGAAACTATGAAACATTTGGAAATGATACTGGGGTATCAACTTTATTCAGATCAAGAAAAGTCTTCAGAAGTCTTTAAAAATATAGCAATAATGTTCTGTTTTTGTTTATTTAGAATAAAGATGGATGAAGGAAATTCTGATCTAACAGATATTCACCCAACAGTATAAAATAGGTGAAAATATAAAAACATATTTCCTATTCCATTCTATTACTGAAGCATAAAATTCATCAGATCAGATCAGATCAGTCGCTCAGTCGTGTCCCACTCTTTGCAACCCCATGAATCGCAGCACGCCAGGCCTCTCTGTCCATCACCAATTCCTGGAGTTCACTGAGACTCATGTCCATCGAGTCAGTCATGCCATCCAGCCATCTCATTCTCTGTCGTCCCCTTCTCCTCCTGCCCCCAATCCCTCCCAGCATCAGAGCCTTTTCCAATGAGTCAACTCTTCGCATGAGGTGGCCAAAGTACTGGAGTTTCAGCTTTAGCATCATTCCTTCCAAAGAAATCCCAGGGCTGATCTTCTTCAGAATGGACTGGTTGGATCTCCTTGCAGTCCAAGGGACTCTCAAGAGTCTTCTCCAATACCACTGATTACAAGACAAATAAAAAAAAGGAAAACCCAGAAAGCAAAACAAAGTTAGTAATGAATTACTTTGTAGTGTGATGTTGAAAGGCTTCCCTTGTGGCTCAGCTGCTAAAGAATCCTCCTGCAAAGCGGGAGACCTGGGTTTGATCCCTGGGTTGGGAAGATCCCCTAGAGAAGGTAAAGGATACCCACTCCAGTATTCTGGCCTGGAGAATTCCATGAACTGTATAGTCCATGGGGTCGCAAAGAGTTGGACATGACTGAGTGAAACTTTCACTTTCTTTCATGATGTTGTTCAGCTCAGTTCAGTTCAGTCACTCAGTTGTGTCCAACTCTTTGAGACCCCATGAATCGAAGCACACCAGGCCTGCCTGTCCATCACCAACTCCCAGACCCTACTCAAACTCACGTCCATCAAGTCGGTGATGCCATCCAGCCATCTCATCCTCTGTCGTCCCCTTCTCCTCCTACTCCCAATCCCTCCCAGCATCAGAGTCTTTTCCAATGAGTCAACTCTTCCCATGAGGTGGCCAAAGTACTGGAGTTTCAGCTTTAGCATCTTTCCTTCCAAAGAACACCCAGGACTGATCTCCTTTAGAATGGACTGGTTGGATCTCCTTGCAGTCCAAGGGACTCTCAAGAGTCTTCTCCAACACCACAGCATCAATTCTTCAGTGCTCAGCTTTCTTCACAGTCCAACTCTCACATCCATACATGACCACAGGAAAAACCATAGCCTTGACTAGACGAACCTTTGTTGGCAAAGTAATGTCTCTGCTTTTGAATATGCTATCTAGGTTGGTCATAACTTTCCTTCCAAGGAGTAAGCGTCTTTTAATTTCATGGCTGCAATCACCATCTGGGGTGATTTTGTAGGACTGCGTAAAAGAAATATATTAATGCAACATAAATAGTTGAAGAAATAATATATTCTTCCCATGATGTGTTTTCTTGTTTACGAAAGGGAGATAGAATATTTCTATTCTAGTGTTTTTTTTTTGGCCTAGATGGCAAGGTTTTCATATATTAACCACTCTGATAATGCCTGAGAGACTTTCTCATCTCCTTGTGGATTCCAGAAGTTCTCACCATCTTGCCTCAGGCAGGCAAAAAGGTAAAAGAGCAGAGGTGTTTGTAAATAAACCATTTCCAGAAAAGTGCAGTGAGACAACACTATGTTATTGAACTACTGTAGGTTCTTTGAACTGCCCTGCAGTAATACAAAGTATAAAGTAAATCTTACTTTGAACCATATGTGATTATTTAAATTGGCTTTTTCCTGGAATTATGGAATCTGAGTCAAAGGGACCATATAGTTCAGGTAGTTGAAGGCTTTTCAATCATAACACAATTTAGAATCTTCTGGGGATCTTTAAAAAATACCTGGACTTACTTCAAACCAGCAAGACCATAATCTCTAAAAGTAGGATTCTATGAATTGTGTATGTGTGTATTTAAACTCCGGGTGATTCCTGTAAAAAGCTAGTTTTTAGAACTGCTGAATTCTAGTCTAATTAACTCTTTATAATTTGAGACCCCTTTACATGTGTTTGTCAATATAAAGAGAAAACTGCTAGCTACCTCGCATCCATCACATGAGTCCATCTGCAGAAACGTTGACTATTAGACAGTGTTCATATAATTTATATACAATGACCATTGTGAACAGAACAGTCATAGAAGCATAGATATTTATACGTGACATGGATTCCTGGATGTTCATTAATGATTGTAAGTGTAAGCAAATCAAAATTATATGGAAAGTTTGGGTTAAGCTATATATATCCACCTATGCCTTGAGATTTGGGCATGCATAGTTTGAAAAGATAGAGAAACTCTCCAGTCAAGTAAGTTCAAGTGGCCATTATTTCTGAATGGATATATTTTACACATGCTTTGCAGTGTTTTGAAGAGAGGCTCTGAAGCTCTGAAACTTTTGACTTGACCAAGCTAGTGAATAGAAGGATTTGAATCTACTAATTTTGATTTCAAACTCTATATTCTTTCTACAGCATAGGGGTCTTTCGCATTGATCATGGGTAGTCAAGGATATCTGTATCTTTTAGTTGCATTATTTAGGGTGTCAAATACAGAAATAATCATATTTTCTTCTTCAGTGAGTTTCAAACAACTGATTAAGATATTGATATCTTGTTGTATGATTTTCAGCCCTACTTCAGACTTGGATTCAGTCCCTGTGTTGGGAAGATCCCCTGGAGGAAGGCATGACAGTATTCTTGCCTGGAGAATCCCATGGACAAAGGAGCCCAGCTATAGTCTAGGGTCATAAAGAATCAGACATGACTGAAGTGACTCAGCACACATACACACCTAATGCTACCAACCATGATTTGATACTCAGAATGGAAATTATAGTAAAGAGTTTTATTTCCTTTCTTATTTCATATATTTTGTATTTTTATTATTAAAACACTTTCTCACATTAGATTTCAGTCCTCCAAATTACCTTTTTTGTGTATTAATGAAAATGAGAGTTGCTCATTCGTGTCCGACTCTCTGCGACCCCATGTACTGTAGCTTTCCAGGCTCCTTGTCCAATTCTCCAGGCAAGACTACTGGAGTGGGTTGCCATTCCCTTCTCTAGAGGATCTTCCTAACCCAGGGATCAAATCTGAGTCTCCTGCGTTGCTGGCATTTTTTTTTTTTTTTTTTTTACCATCTGAGCCACCAGAGAAGCCCGTGTGTATTGTATATGTGTGTATAGGTAAGGTTGGTCTATAAAGAAGTAATGCAACAAATCTGAAAGTTGTTTTGTAACACACATAACAATAAAATATGTAATATTAGCATAATTAGTATTAAATCAATGAGTGTGACCATTCTCACATTAATAAAGTTACTGATTTGAAATAATATAAATACAGAGAACAAGAAGGTATATCATTCACGAGAGTTGAAGTCAATTTCATTTACCTGCACGTGTGATAAAACACACATGAAGAAATATCTTAATTTTTCTTTCCTGCTGTGCCATTCCAGTTCAAGAAAGGCATATGATTTGTAAAATTCTTTTAAACTCAGAAGGTGGTACATAAATAGATGGAATATAAAACTGCTATCTGTTGCTTTTGCTCAAAACAGAAAAGGGTGTAGCATTTTTTCCCCTAGAAAGCCCAGGAATTGTTTAACAGTATTTCTGCTGTTCAGGTTGTAGAGTTCATAAATCTCTTTAATGCCAGAATTACATTACATTTAATGAAATTTTACTCCTAATTCATTTGATTTAGCTACTCACTTGCCTCTAATTTGTGGGTCAGAGCATTTCAACAATTTTGTCTGAAGTGGTATTAGATATGTTTTAAATATGTGAATAGTGCAGTTCTGTCATTCTGTTAAAACTTAATTTTGAAATGAATGTTCTTTTGTCTCTTTATATTATCAGCATGAAATTATAATAATATTGTCAAGTTTTAACTTTTATACTTGGATTTTGTGTAAATCTTATTTACACTTAGATTTGGGCTTCCCTTTTGGCTCAGTGGTAAAGAATTTGCCTGTGAATACTGGAGATGTGAGTTTTATTCCTGGGTTGAGAACATGCTCTGGAGAAGGAAATGGCAACCCATCCTGGAGTTCTTGCCTGGGAAATCCCATGGACAGAGGAGCCTGATGGGCTACAGCCCACAGGGTCGCGAAAAAGTCAGACGTTACTTAGTTGACTAAAGAACAACAAGAGCCCTTAGATTTTAATGATAGAGTTTTGTGGTTCAGAAAACTGATCTGCTTTGAGTTGTATCCCAAAATAAATAAGATATTAATATTTTCCCAAGTAAAAATGAGGAGAACTCTAAGACTTTCAAAGTTTAAATACAAACCCTAATTTGAGAATGAATAATTTTCAAGAATAACCAGAGGTAATTTTATACTAAGATTATTTTCCTTTACAAATGTGGAAAATTAGCAAGTTTCTGCTCCAGAGTACTATTCCCACATAATTTTCACTACTGCTGAAGGAAGGTCTCTGTTGAGTTGGAAGTAGAACTATGAAAATAGGTTTTCTATTTTAAATACATGATAAATAATAGTTCAAGTTGGAAAATGTTTGCAAATACAATTTTTCAAACACGTAGTGGTTTAAATAGGCTTTTGAGAACTAGCACCTTAATCATGACCCACATGAACATTATTTGAGGGCAAAATTGATGCTGTACACCATTTAACAAGGAGTTGTTGGTACACATTTTCCACAACACAAAAGAAGTTTATAAGACAAGTAAACATTAATACATTTTAGGTGTAAAATTTACCAAAGTATTTATATCATCTCCAGTTTCAGATCTTTCCCAGTTCCCGTGACTATAGTACAAAGAAACAGTATTATAGAAAGTGCGTTTCAGTAGAAGATGTTAAACTAATTTTATTTCTGTCCTCCTTGTTCAACACAAGGATTCAGTTCACATTAATAATTGTGACTTCAATTTATTGAGCACTTACTATGGATGGAAAGGTCACTGTACTTTACATAGGTGAGCCATTCAACACAATAGTGTGACACAGAGACAGGGTCAGAGATGTACATCTTCTCACCTTGGAGATAACTGAGACACGGAGAGGTCAAACAAATTCCCCAGTGTCATACACTTGGCATGGCTGAGCTAGGATTTGAAACTTGATTGACTGCCAAAGTTTGCCCACCCAAGGGCAGGGTGAAGTGGTGTCAGTGATATCATGGGGGAGGTGGAGAAGAGATTGGGGAAGCCTTGTCAATAACATTTGCCTTCACTGGGGAAAAACATCATGTACAATTAAACCTCTGCATCAAACAATAGGTATTACACCACATTAGTTTTCAAATTGGAGAAGGCAATGGCAACCCACTCTAGTACTCTTGCCTGGCAAATCCCATGGATGGAGGAGCCTGGTAGGCTGCAGTCCCTGGGGTCGCTAGGAGTAGGACACGACTGAGCAACTTCACTTTCATGCATTGGCGAAGGAAATGGCAACCCACTCCAGTGTTCTTGCCTGGAGAATCCCAGGGACGGGGGAGCCTGGTGGGCTGCCGTCTCTGGGGTCGCACAGAGTTGGACACGACTGAAGTGACTTGGCAGCAGCAGCAGCAGTGTTCAAATATGCACAGTGTTGTTTTAAAATAGACAACACCACCTCAAATAGATAACACACTTCTCAAAGAAGTGCCATGAGATTTTAGGCCAGAAAGCCCCTTAAAACCTGCAGTATCACAAAAAATGATACCTTACTAGACTAATTAGAGAAGTAAAGCAGTGAATAAATTGGAAGTGACTGGTTGATTTGAGTGACATTTATTATTCAAAAAAATAGTTTTCTTTAAGCTTGGTTTAAGTTTAACTTTTAATCTTTTGGAATTGAAAATCAATATTAAATTTGAACATAGTGTTTTTGGCCCCTTCTTTTATGTTCCCCTTCTAGTCTCCTAACTTTTCCTTCAAAGATCTAGCTACCTATTTGCCCACAGAGTTTTCTATTCATTTTTTGTGCTCCTGTAAATTCAAAGTTGCTGTTTCCTTTGCCAAAGATGTCATCTTTCCTTTATTGGACTACATTTCCAATGTTCGTATTTCTATGGAGACCTTCCCCACTCCAGAGTATGCACTTGACCTTGAGTACCTTGTTCATACCTGTAAATGCAAATGAAGACGTATCCCTAATTCAACATGAGATAATTTTATTCTTTAAGCTTCATGATGCCATTGTCTTAATTTTCATAAAACAATATACAGTCTTCCTTCTATCATCTGGACTTCCCTTATAACTCAGTTGGTAAAAAATCCGCCTGCAATGCAGGAGACCCCAGTTCAATTCCTTGGTTGAGAAGATCCACTGGAGAAGGGTTAGTCTACCCACTCCAGTATTCTGGCCTGGATAATTCCATGGACTGTATAGTCCATGGTGTTGCAAAAAGTTGAACAAAACTGAGCTACTTTCACTTTCAATCATCCGTTTCTTTATATATGTTCTGAAAGTCCCATAGATTACAGTTAAATATTATAAGAACAATTACATTAAACCATGTATATGAACACAGTTGATATAAACATGCATTTCCACTTTGCCTCTCAAATCTTCAAAATGTATAAACACTATGTTATTTTCTTCCTCCATTGGTAGGCTATGAGCACCTTAAGGGCCGAAGAGATTCCTCTCTGTGTTCACCAACGTTTGCAGGAAGAACTCACATGCAGTGACTAGTCAGTAAATAAATTAAATGAAAAAAAAAAGAGAGTTTGTGAGGAAGAATCATGAAAACAAATATTAACTAAGCTGTTATAGTTTTTAAGACATAGTATTTCCAATTAAACCTAACAAAGTTTGAAAAGGAACATAATTTGTGTCCATTTATTCATAAGCCATTTGGTTACCTTATGAATGAGAAAAAACACAGTTCAGTGTTAGTGTCTCTGCCTGAAGCAAATTATTTTTGGAGGAGGTGCTCAGTTTGGGATATCTTAAATTTAAAGTCTCTACAAGAAATTCTTGGTCTTCCTACCTCAGATCTCCACATTCCTCAATCGTCTCATTTCCATTTTTAGTTACTACATTTTTACTTACTTGCTCATGCCCCACCCCTTGGATCTGTCTTTGAGTCCTGCCTCTCTTATACCAACATCTAGAGTAGCCCCAGATATACCCCTCTCTTACCCTTTTTCACTTCTTGCCTGGATCAGCGTGCAAGTTTTCTAGCCTGATTCCCTGCTTTCTGTCTTCTCCTTTACAACTGGTAGAGTGGTCCTATGAACACCTGTGTCTGACCAGGTCACTGTTCTGTGTAGAGCTATCTCTGTTCTTCCCATTTCACGAAGAGTACAATAATAAAAGTCCTCTGGTGGCCTAGCATCTCATGCACCATGGACTCCTGGCTGCTTCTCCAATCTGACTGCCTTCCCTCCCACTCTCACTTTCAGACAGTCAGGTTTAGTCATGTTGGCCTCCCTTCTTTTCTCAAATATCTCAGCATACTTCTGCCTCACGGTGTTTACATTGTTGTAACATTCTTCTTGGAATCCTCTTTTCCATAGAGCTTGCCTTTTTTTTTTTTTTTTTTTTTTGGTCTCCTTCAACTGTCAGCTTCTTTTAATGCTTTTACCAACAGCCCTATTTTCAATCACAATCTACCTTCTCAATGTGAAAATACTCCCTATCCTCCTTTCCTGCTTTATATTCTCCATAGCATTTATCATGATCTGACATGCCACATAATTTATCTAGCATCAGATTATTTGAATGTCAGCCTCATGGGGACTGGGATTTTGTTGTCCTACTACTCACTGCTAATCCCAGTGACAAGAACAGTGTCTGCAGCCAACATTTATCGAAAGAATTGAATTAACAAGGGATATATGTTTTGGAGTACAGAAACATATAGCAATAATATTGATGAACAGATTTAGCTAAGACAAATTATGAGCATGTCCATTGTTCTTTAATGAAACCACTAAGTTTTCCAGTAGATTTAAGATTTTAAAGAGACCCTCAAATATTCTTTGCAGTGGGAAAGTGACGAAAGAGTTAAAACATTTATTTTCTAAATGTGACATGCTCTAGGAACTACACATCACTTCAGCTCATGTTTACACATTATGCTACTATAACTGCTTAAAATGTAGGGATTTTTAATTGAATTTTATGGCTGGTCTACATTGTCGATAGTAATTTTTATGTTATAGCTTATGAGTTAAGTCATAGAAGGATACAGAGAAATTTCCATTGATGTAATAAAATACCTATAAAAGCAAAATGGTGCTTCCTTAGTAGGTAGTTATGTTATATATTTCTAAATCTTTGAACATTCAATTATAAAAGAACACAACTGAGAATGAATAGTTAGTAAATGAAATAACTTTCTTTAAAACAGTAAGAATCAATGGTATACTCCTAGATCTATTATATAAAGTATATGTTTTTAAGAAACTATTTTGTAATATCTAAAGTGCTGTAGTCATATATTTATAATTAAGAGCACATGACTTTCCCTCACATTTCCTTATTAGAGGTGCCCATAATTAAGCAGATTATTTCTTTTTATGTATGGATATTTCAAATATATTTAATATGTATGCCTCACCCATTGAATCTTTTTTCACATACCAAAAGAGTTATGAAAAGCTGTACTTACATGCTTTCCTTTTTTTTTTGTTAAAAAAAATTATTTTAGTTTGGCAGAAACACACAACAGGTGATTCACTCTCTTAAATTTTAAGTGTGTGACATAGCATTTTTAACTCTAGACCTAATTCTTTTCCATCTTCCTTAACTAAGACTTGATTTCTAGCACTTTGTTTCCAATGGTCCTCAGGTAAGTGAAGTAAACCTATCACAGAAGGGCACATACTGAATGACTGACTTACAGAAGACATCTAAAATAGTCAAATTTATGTTGTCTGTTATTCCACTTTCAAAAATGACCACATAGGTTTTTAATTGGAACATATATTATTAACCTATGCTTACTATAATCATATAAACTGAAAAAGTTGAGTATATTTTTCTTAGGAACATTGAACATGTTAAGCTTTCCAAAAGCATATGCATTAATCAAATTTAATGTGAACCCAAAATGATTCTTCTCCATAGTTAGTAATAGATATTTAAGATATTATACTTACTTCGCCATGGGAAACAATGATAAAATGGGAATATTCCATCATTTTTGACCTTTAAAATCTCTTACATTAAGGATTATGAATACTTTGGCTGAAAGGACACATAATCTTGCTATTTTCTTTTTTTTTCTGTACATTCCCACTCAACCGCATATTCTTGAATTTTGAAATGGGTAATATTCGTTTGATGTTTTGCCTTCTAAAAATTAGTTTTTAGGCTTGTTTTGAATGCATCTGGGAATCTAGAAGTGAAATTTTGTTGGAAATAAAAATGCCACTGGGAACATTATTGATTACTTGGAATGTGTGGCTTTCATTTTCAAATTATAACATATTAGCCAAGTCGTCTAAAAATGAGTTGACTTCTATTCTTTCAGTCATTCATATAATAGTTCATTTAGATCCATTGTTTTTAGCTTTCAAATGATCTTAATATTTTAGAACACAAAATATCTGACACATTCTGTAGAATTTAGACATCTGAAAAATGTTTCAGAGTATATTAACATCTCTGAATTTTAAGATAGGTAGTCACAAAACATTGATTTGAACATTTATATTATTTTCAGTAAAAGGTATCCCTGCCCTCTTTTTAACTGCTAACTTAAAAACAAAAATAAAAACACCCTTCTCAAATCTTTTTATATTGTCTTAGATTCATTCCTGGCTTTAGTCAAACATTACAACTAAACTCCCATGCTAATTCTTCCTAACCTGTCGTTCTATGGTAATATGGTCTTATGCATTACTGCTATACAATTCCTATTTCTGAAAATCTGTACTCCAATGCAGGTCCTTAGCAAGTTCATTTATTGTTAAATTTTATGATGTTTCCTAGACGCCTAAGTATCACTTCAACGCAAATTATAATGCATTGCCAGTTCACTGAATGTCTCTTCTGGACCATGAACTGCCTAGGTTACGAAGAGACTAAAGATGGAACCTTAAGGAACCTCATGGAGAAATACTCTGTTTTCCTTATTAAAAGTGAGGAGGTCAAGTTATACTTACATATCTAGAATTTAGCAGTTTTAAATTGTATTCCCTTTCTCTTTAATGCTTATGGTGTATTAACTATTTTTAAGTTGTTTTGAAATCTGCTCCTCTCAAGTGTTTATTTTCTTAAGAATGGCCTAATTCCTTTTCTGTAATTGTATAAACTCCAAACTGACATGGTGGTTTTTTTTTTTTAATTTCCTGTCATTTCTTTTTCATTCTCCTCCTCTTCCTCATGACAGCACCTGTTATATGGCAGGTGCTTTGTATACACTTGTTATCTAATCTGTGTGATAATATGATATTTACCCTTGGGTTATTGTTACATTGCACATAAGAGACTGAGACTCACAAAGCTTCTTTACCATCTCATCCCTTTTTCATTTGTCTGATTTCAACACCTGTGATCTTAACCTTGACTTTTCTGCTTAATAACCGTTGTCTTATCAGTTACCTAGTTCTGCATGCAGTGATCTTGCCTGGAGAATCCCAGGGACAGAGGAGCCTGGTGGGATGCCATCTATGGGGTCGCACAGAGTCGGACACGACTGAAGCGACTTAGCAGCACCACCAGCAGCATGCTTTATGCTTCATATTCATCATTTCACTTAATTCTGTGCTTGCTCTTGAATAGATATTATCCCCACTTTCTAGATGAAGTGTTTGAGGTAGAGTGAATCTTTATGCTTAAGGCTGTGAAGATAATATTTAAAGTTGCCTCTAACTTTTGCCAAATTCTATGCCTTGTGCACCATCTCAAAATGACTTGTTATTCAGTCACTGAGTCATGTCCTAGTCTTTGAGACCCCATGGACTGCAAAATGACTAAAAGCTGATTATTCCTTGTGAGGTAAAATTAAGTCTAGAGGAAAAAAGTTCCCTTTCTCATTACTACCTTTTTAAGATTCAATTGTTGGCATGACGTAATGAGTTTTCTATTTGAAGCTTTAGAGCAACTTTTCTAATCTTGTGCTTATTGTCTGAAGCAATACTAGGACAGTCTTTGAGTTTCTAAATTAATACCTACCCCGGATGTTCTAAAAAGTCCTAAAATGTTATCAGATAGAGCAGCAGTTCTTGAAGTGTGGTCCCAGAACCCACGGAGAGGAGGGTTCCCAAGGGCTCAGGGAGTTCAAGAGGTCAAAACTTTTTTCATAATAATACTAAGGCCTTAATTACTTAAAAAAAAAAAAACAACCTCTTATTCTCTCATGAGGTACGAACTTTAATTTTTAACAACTACATATTTTGTGACACCGCGGCAGATTAAATGCTCAAGTGGGTAGGAAAATCCAACTGACTCCTCTTAAGCCAAACCTGAAGGAACTTTGCAAAAGTATTTATTTTTTAGAAAATATACTTATTTCTTATAAAATATGTTACTTATTCTAATATGCCATGAACTTGTAGGTTTTTTTAATCATTCAGTAAGATATTTTGTAACTTCCCAGTTTTCTTTACTCACATGATAAATATTGACAGATACGACAAATGTCCATAAAGAGATTGTGAAACCAAAGTGTTTGAGAATCACGGTTATAGACAGCTATAAAAGACCCTTGACTTTTAGAATCTATATTAAAAAAACCTGGGTCTACTTACAGTAAATTTCACGCCAAGAGTTTCTTTAAAGATGCTTGTAGTCAGTGATGGAATTGAAAATAATAATAAAGTAGTCTCACGTGAGAAACTTGGAACTCTTAGACGCATTAAAGCATCACCTCAAAGAAGGTTGACAGTGAAGATTAAGTTATTTTCAATATGAAAAAATACTCCTTATGACTTTCATTCTGAACTATATGGTAAAGGGCCACGCTAAGTTTTAAGACTATTGTTGAACCAACACACTAGTTGTATATTTATCCATCAAATTTTAATTATTTGGAACAAAGAAATTTAGTCCAATAAGCGTGTACCGAACATTTAGTATACACAAATAAATCTCTGTAGTCAAAGCAAGGTTTTACTTCATTAAGCCATTTCTTTTCTCCAAATATTTTAAAATACAATGTAAGTATGATTTTTATGATAAAATCAAGAGAACTGTTTTCCTTTGACTCTCTTTTTAGATTCATGATATTGGGAGTTGGCATTTAGGGATATTCAAGAATTTTCATGGGTTAATAATAGGTTGTCTTTCAATTTTGATATGTGAAGTTTGAATCATACTGGGTGGCTTGTGAACCTGAGAATACTTTATGTTTTTTAATCTGAAGAAGAGCCATAATGGTTTTTTTAATATTAATTTGCACCTCTTTAGATTTCCACAGAGGACATTTTTAAAATTTATGTGTAGCATAAACACTTCTTTTAGTTAATTGTAGAAGTTTAACACTGACTATATTTACAGCCCCGTAGGTATAGTTGAAAATTTACATATTAAGCATTGTTGCTCTCTGGCATGGTTTAAGAAAATGATCTGTGTTCTTAATTATACCTTTAGCATAAATGTGTGAATGTCATTTACTGAAACGTAAAGAGGAAATCAGTGATGATGAAGATAATGATGATGATAATATAAAGCATATTAATTATATTAAGTTGGCAAATTTTGTTCTTTTTTCAGCATTTGATCATTTTACATTTAATGAGGCTGTGAGTTGATGTTTATTTCAACATGATGAAAATGCTAGACTTATAATTAGTTTCATAGCTATTTTATATCTTTTTAGGTGAATTGAAACTTTAATATCAATGAATTCAACGCTAAATTTCAAAACTAATTAAGAAAGTATGGAACCATGTTTATAGTTTTCATAGTGATTAACTTTATCCTAGAGTCAAATACTGATTTATAGTGTACAAATTGAGTACATAATTTGACTTACTGACAACTAGGTTGTTCATTTGCTTTGTGTAGCAAAATTAAGTTTTTTATTTTTAAAAGACATGCTGTGAAAAGCTGAAAAGAAACAGTCTCTTATGATATTTAAAGCTATAAAATAATAATTATCAATATTTTTCAATTAATATTTGTCCTTTCCTTAAGCAGTTTTAAGGATACTTAAAACATAGTCTGAAATTAGAGTTGACAATTGCAAATACAAACCAACCAACACAGTAATAAAATCAATACTTAACATTTCCCTTGAGGCCACTATTTACTGTTTGCTGCACCATTTCCTTAATGGAATGGCAGTTATGTTTGCAGAAACCTTGTAACTACCATTTTTATGTTTTAACTAAAAGCAGCTTTCTTGGAGAAGTATGATATAGAAATTCTTGGCTACTATTAAGAAGTGTCATGACCATTTAGTAGTCAATATGAGTGCAGAGAAGTCAACCTTTGTTTTTAATTTTTTTTTCTGGTAAACACTATCACATTTCAGAATGCAGTCATATTTTTCTAAAAATGGCATTAGGTCCTTTATATCTTCATTTTGATCAACTTAATTTGTAAATTTACAGCTGTACTTAAACAGCATGTGCAGTTTAAATTAACATGCAGTTACTGGGGTACATTTCATTTTTGGGTTAATTTTGAGAATGTATACTATTAAAAAAAGATCAAAAGAAGGAGGGGGCAAGGTAAATTAGTTGTTTATTTTATTCCACACATTCAAATTAGCTTCAGAATGTAATTGAAAAAATGATTTACTAATCTCTTTAGTTGACTTTTTATTGCTGCTACAATTGTACAGTGATGTTCCTTTTTTATCCTTATTTGGTATTTTTTACGAAGAAATTACTTCAGAAGTAAAATATATGTACCATCCATCATATTATCTATTTCTCTTTTTACTGTTTTTCCATGGCATTTGAAATTATGCAATGTTAATATGGTATTTTCATGTCAATTCTTTTAGCAGTTGTAAATATTTCTAGTATGTGATCAAAGTTAAAAGTTAATTTATCTTCACCTTTGATTTTGGTTTTTGTCTTGAAGATAGTAATAATGTGAATCATCCAAGATGGACTGGTACATTTTGCCTCCCAGAGGAAATTATTCACGGTCAAACTTTGCTTTTATTAGTAATTGTACAGACTCAGGTAGAAAAGTAGTGTGAACAGAACTCATGGCCCTTTTTAGAGAACATGTTTGAAACAGGATATTGAAAATAAAGTCCATTGGCCAACTCAGGTCTTTTTACCTGATGATGTCAGCAACTATGTCGCGTAATAAAGCTGCAAAATTTTCATGACAAAGAAAAATTCATATCCACATCTTCAATAAATGAAGGAGAAAAAAAAAGTGTCCTTACTCAATTCATATATTCCCATCAGAACCTTTGTAGCTTCTCTCAAACTGTAAATATTGAGAATAAGATCAGAATGAAAGTGGTGTTGCATCAAAATTAATCACGGAAGTTATTACACTGTCACATGTGTCCCATATTCAGCTTTTCACACAAAGCTTTGAAGAGCCCTGCAGGACCAACCAAATGTAACTGATACAGAATCATTGCTTCGCAACAGCTGCAGTAACAAGGTGCTGCGGCTTGACTTTAATCTACCTTTCTTTCTGAGAGTTTATTATGTTTTTGAATTCATTCTTTTGTAGATCTGGGAGCTATCTTTTTTATGGAAATTAATCTTTTTAGAAGATTTGTACTCTCTTTTTCAAACACTAATACATTCATTCAAGTATCCTATTATTCAGATCCAGCTGGCTTTTATCTGGTGATATTTACTTCAAAAAGCCAAGCTAAATGGTATCATAGATTAATTCTCAGGGCACAGGAAAGCTTTTTTAGAGGAAAAAAAAAATGATTTGGTAATTACTTGAAATATCATAATAAAAATCACAGAAAATGTCAAAATGTATCGTATAATCTGTCATAATAGGAAACTTCAAAATGTTGTTTCATTGAAAATGTGGTATTCTGAATCCATCATAAGTTTTCCTTTCGGTCAAACATAACTGGAAAGTTAGCTTGGGGTTCTAATAAACTCTATTATGAATTTTAGGTTTATATTGTTTGTTCACACAAAGCAGTGAAACTTCAAAAGGGACATTATCCACTGCTATCTCTTACATAAATCAAACTGGAAATAAGACACATTTTACAATTCAATTTAAGATCCCACTGAGACAATAATGTTGCAAGCTGTGCATTTTACAAAGTAATATAGTAATGTCTAGTTTGCATTTTTGAAAAACCAAATTAATCACACTTTATTGAATACGTTGGAGCAAACCTAAAATTCATCTATTATTAAAAACTTGTGCAACAAACACAAACTATATTTTATACATAAAGGACAAACTCATTTATTCATTAGGATAAAACACTTGGAGTTTGCATTTTGTAACCATGAAAGAAATGACATTTGCTATGAGGGCTGTTTTGAATTTTTAAAAGCTGTCTATGCATACTAAGCTGCTTGAAAATTTATTTTAACACATTTACCAGGTTTTAAATCATCCACATACAAATAGAATTTAGCTTGAAAATTTTGGAGTAAGAAACCAAAAATAATTAAAGTAAATAATATGCTCTATATAGACATCTTACACAAATAAAAATCATATAGTGTTTACTTTACATATTGCAACTTAGTATATAATTTTATGGTTTTGATAAGAAAAATAAAACCCTCCATAGGCAAAATAAAGGCTTATCATGCTCTGTGATACTATCAAGCTAAAGAAAATAAGTATTTTTTGCATGTATTTATTCAGACATTCTAAATGGTATTAGAAATCAAAGCTTTTATGGCATCATGTAGAAATCATTACCTATATAATATACATTGTTATTTTTGTGGCCAGTAATGAGGAATTCTTGTGAATATAAGAATTGTGAGTAGTGAAGAAAAGTGAATAGCAAGAATAGAGGAGGGTTCAGGATGGGGAACACATGTATACCTGTGGTGGATTCATTTTGATATTTGGCAAAACTAATACAATTATGTAAAGTTTAAAAATAAAATAAAATTAAAAAAAAAAAGAATAGAGGCTAAGGATGGGGTGTTTTTCACCAGTGCATGTTTTTCAATGTCAGGACCGTAGACACTGTTTTGCTGTCTGCTGATGTGTATAGTAGTCTGTATGGTAGCACTTATTTAAGGTGCTACAGAATAGTAATATATATTTGGCATAGAATAGAAATAGCAGTATTAAAACACATTCCCAGATTTAGATTTTCAATAAAATATTAAAGCCAAACTTGTTATGTTTCAGAAACCTTATTATATCATGACTTGAGGAGGTATTTCTTGGTCAATCTACCAAGCACCCCCTTGCTTTTCTAAGAACTCTACGTGAGCTATATTCACTGGTAACCTCTTGCCTTCTCTTAAGAATGAGTAAGTTATATCTTTTTAGGTGAAAACTTTGAAAAAGATTATCATAGTTTTCCTTTAATTGCGGAAAACTCGATACTGTATATATAGAAGGGTGAGTTTACAAGGAACTGGATTCAGATATGTGGGAGAGTGTGCAGTGTATCCTCACTCGACGTAATTGTCTTGTCATGTCTATCTCTGGAAACCAATTTGTTCTTCAGTCATCATCTTAGAAAACTCTAATGATAAAACACACAAGTTTTTTTTTTTTTCTATTTTATCAGTTTTCCAGTGGCATGAAATATGAGAATTAGGATTCTTGCCCTGGTCATATCAGTGTCAATGTGGTGGATGACAGAACTTGGGATGATTATTCCCCATGATGAGTTCCTTTTCCTCCTTCTGACTATCTCATATATATCATTTTAATCCTATCTCTCCCCTGCCCAAGATGATGACCAAACTAATCATCCTGACATCTGAGAATTTTCATTCTCATCTCCCTGCTGCTGCTGCTGCTGCTGCGGCCTACCTAATTCTCCCTGAGTCCTGATGCTTTCCTATGCATACCTTCTCCTCTGGTCAATTGAACTATCCACCTTTCGTCCACACCCACTGTTCATGTTTGTCTTTGCTTCGTTGCACAGCCGAGGCAGTTTTTTCAACTAAAAGGGTACTGTTGTACCTTGGGAAGCATTGAGAACCAAGTCAAATAAGTGTGTTCTGAGTCCAGCTCTTTACCTAAAGACTTACTGTGACCTCAAGCATTCCATTTAATCATCCTGAACCTCAGTTTCCTCTTCTGTAAAAAGAGAGGATTGTGTGACAGTGTTACCTCATCAGCAAAATCTTTCCAGTGTACCCTCCTAACATACATGCCATATGTACACACATCCACTGGGTATATGCCAAATTCTCTATTGCCTTTATATGACAGATATTTTATTTAATATGTGGTGTCACTTTATTTGCTTATTATTTTTTCTACACACAATCCAATGAGAATATAAACTACCCAAGAATATATGTTTGTATCTGTTTTCTTCACTGCTATATTGTCATAGCAGACAAGAATTCCTGGCATATTATAAGTGTTTGATATATAATGAACAAAAAATGAATGACTTTTGTGTCTATTTTGTACTATCGCATTCTTTGATTCAAATATATACAGAAAAATAAATTTTATTTTCTGTTCAGTTCAGTTCAGTCACTCAGTTGTATCCAAGTCTTTGCGACCCCATGGACTGCAGCACTCCAGGCTTTCTGTCCATCACCAAATCCTGGAGCATCCTCATGTCCATCAAGTTGATGATGCCATCCAACCATCTCATCATATAATATTTTATTCCTTTCCTGTCTACCATATTTTTTGGCATTTGGGTCTCTTTATGTGATTATATATTGACATTTAAAATTTATTTTCTATTTATATTTTTTCTATTTGATATAACTGCATCATAATCTTAATAGTCTATGGTTTCTTCCCATTTCTTTTCTGTGATTTTCAATATGCAGTATTAACTTGATTTTTTTGGATAAATAAGAACATGAAGTCTTTTTCAAAGCCAGAGTTTAAACATGTTAATATTAACCCAAGTAAATGCACACCATGGAGGTAATTTTCAAAAGTGAATTTCACAGCCGAAGGATATTTGACATATTTAAAAATTAAGCCTTCTATTCTTAAATTCTTATACTTTATTTTTTTTAGACTTAAAGTAGATAAAAATATGTAAATATACCAAATAATCCCCTATAGAATTGACACAAATAAGCCATTAAAAACAAGTCATTTTTATATTTTTGTTTTTTGCTATTCTGTTGGAGAAGGAAATGGCAACCCACTCCAGTGTTCTTGCCTGGAGAATCCCAGGGACGGGGGAGCCTGGTGGGCTGTCGTCTCTGGGGTCGTACAGAGTCGGACACGACTGACTGAAGCGACTTAGCAGCAGCAGCAGCATTGCTGTTCTGTACCATAATCATAATTTTGTTAAATAGTTCAACTTATGATAAGGTGCAAAACATAATTCAGATTTTTTTGTGAAAAGTAGCTCATTATAAGAAGACTTTAAAATTAAATTTCAAAATTTACCAAAGAGGAAAGTCAGTTTCTGTACAGACCATTTTAATTAAAGGCAGTTCTTCAGTGTTTAATTTGTTTTGAAAAATTGCATTTAGCCTACTAACTGGAGTCTTAAATGGTTATTTTATATATATATATTATTGAAGGATAATTGCTTTACAATATTGTGTTGGTTTTTGTGATACATCAATATGAATAAGCCATAGGTATACATATGTCCTCTCCCCTTTGAACCTTCCTCCTACCTCTTCCCATCCCTTTAGGTTGAAAAAACAGAAATATAGACCAATGGAACAAGATAGAAAGCCCAGAGATAAGCCCACACACCTATGAATACCTTATCTTTGACAAAGGAGGCAAGAATATACAATGGAGAAAAGACAGCCTCTTCAATAAATGGTTCTGGTAAAACTGGACAGCTACATGTAAAAGAATGAAATTAGAACACTTCCTGACACCATACACAAAATTAAACTCAAAGTAAGTTAAATACTTAAATATGAGGCCAGGAACTATAAAGCTCTTAGAGGTAAACGTAGGTGATACACTCTTTGACATATATCACAGCAAGATCCTCTTTGACCCACCTCCCAGAGTAATGGAAATAAAATAAATAAATAAACAAATGGGACTTAAAAGCTTTTGCAGAGCAGAGGAAATAATTTATTGTTTTAATTAAGAACAGCATTTAAGAAGGTGTATTTACCCAGGTGTATTACACCAAGTACATGTAAATGAGAGCATCTGTGACTTTTGACAATGATCCTAACAATCTGTATGATATGAGGGAATATGCATGATAGACCATAGAAATGGTGCCATATTTTAATATTGAAGGAGATAATTGAAATTATTTAAGTCAGATTTTTGTGATCACAAGGGAAAGACAACATCACAATATTTTTTATATTACAGAGTATTTCTGCAATTAGCTATTTATTTTTAAATAAAGACCTTCCTAGAAGATAATTATTTTTAGTAGGTAGAGTTCTTTTTACATTGAAAATATTTAAAATATAATGGCTTTATTATAAATAAAGATAACTTTGATAGATATTACCATTATAAGTTCATGATTTTTAAAAATTCTGTCTCTTTTTTAAATTATTAAAAATTTTGTATTGAAATATAATTGATATATAATGTTGTGCCCATCTCTGCTGCACAGCAAAGTGGTTCTATTTCTTTACAAACCTTAGAAGAGATGGAAATTTCATCATTCATCATTTGTATTTTAACAAAGCATGTATCTTTTTAACATTGATGCTAGAAAAATTGTTGGAGAAAATAAAAATAGTTAATATGACTGATTTATTCAAGTATCAACCTTTGTTAGCTTTTAAAAAATTAACATAAAACTTGTATTTGGCACGTAATTCTGACAACTGAATCACTCAATTCATTCAGTTCAGTTCAGTTCAGTTCAGTTGCTCAGTCGTGTCCGACTCTTTGCGACCCCATGAATCGCAGCACGCCAGGCCTCCCTGCCCATCACCAACTCCCGGAGTTCACTCAAACTCATGTCCAACCAGTCGGTGATGCCATCCAGCCATCTCATCCTCTGTCGTCCCCTTCACCTCCTGCCCCCCATCCCTCCCAGCATCAGAGTCTTTTCCAATGAGTCAACTCTTCGCATGAGGTGGCCAAAGTACTGGAGTTTCAGCTTCAGCATCATTCCTTCCAAAGAACACCCAGGAATGATCTCTTTTAGAATGAACTGGTTGGATCTCCTTGCAGTCCAAGGGACTCTCAAGAGTCTTCTTCAACACCACAGTTCAAAAGCATCAATTCTTTGGCACTCAGCCTTCTTCACAGTCCAACTCTCACATCCATACATGACCACTGGAAAAAACATAGCCTTGACTAGACGGACCTTTGTTGGCAAAGTAATGTCTCTGCTTTTCAATATGCTATCTAGGTTGGTCATAACTTTTCTTCCAAGGAGTAAGTGTCTTTTAATTTCATGGCTGCAATCACCATCTGCAGTGATTTTGGATCCCCAAAAAACAAAGTCTGACACTGTTTCCACTGTTTCCCCACCTATTTCCCATGAAGCGATGGGACCAGATACCGTGATCTTCGTTTTCTGAATGTTCAACTTTAAGCCAACTTTTTCACTCTCCTCTTTCACTTTCATCAAGAGGCTTTTTAGTTCCTCTTCACTTTCTGCCATAAGGGTGGTGTCATCTGCATATCTGAGGTTATTCATATTTCTCCCGGCAATCTTGATTCCAGCTTGTGCTTCTTCCAGCCCAGCGTTTCTCATGATGTACTCTGTATAGAAGTTAAATAAGCAGGGTGACAGTATACAGCCTTGACGTACTCCTTTTCCTATTTGGAACCGGTCTGTTGTTCCATGTCCATTTCTAACTGTTGCTTCCTGACCTGCATATAGGTTTCTCAAGAGGCAGGTCAGGTGGTCTGGTATTCCCATCTCTTTCAGAATTGTCCACAGTTTCTTGTGATCCACATAGTCAAAGGCTTTGGCATAGTCAATAAAGCAGAAATAGATTTTTTCTGGAACTCTCTTGCTTTTCCGATGATCCATTGGATGTTGGCAATTTGATCTCTGGTTCCTCTGCTTTTTCTAAAACCAGCTTGAACATCTGGAAGTTCACGGTTCACATATTGCTGGAGCCTGGCTCGGAGAATTTTGAGCTGGTTCATTAGGTTCATTAAATCGTTAAGCTGGTTGTATTCTTTCATATTTTTCATTGGTCACTTTATGATTATAATAATTACAGTGGATAATTTTTGAAATAAAGAATGAATAAAGATGTTTAAATTGTACTTTATATTAACCTAGGAGTGTTGATATTGTCAGAAAGTCAGTCCTCATTTCAAAACACAGTTTTTATTTTTCTTCTTCTAATTCACTAATCTAAAAAAATAGTATCCATTTATTCTTGGATAAAGATGAGTGCTTATATTTAATTCCTGAAAGTGAATGAAAATTAGAAGTAAAGTTGTCCGTATCACTACTCGTCTAAGTTTTTTTTTTTTTTTTCATTGCCAGCAACTGAAATTATAGTGGTCATTTTGACCTTGAAAATGTCCTACCATGTCTGCCCATGAAAAACTGATGAAAAGTTCTTTGAGTAGTATGTCTTCACTACATATAATAGAAGCTATGGAAAGAATGATTTGATTTTGTATAGATAGTAGCTTTCAACACACCTGCCATTGGCATGTCATCTGCCACTATGATATATCATTTCAATGGTCCTTCAAATGTGCTCAGTCCTTTGTGATACGTAGTCCCTTGATTTAAACTTGCTTCTCTCCATTATGTTCTTAAGGGAGACCTTGTAAATACTGAACATTACAATTATTTGTTACACAATAAATTGGACTAATGCCATCTATTCAAACTAGGCTTAGTGGTGTCTATTTTGTATATTGTTTATGTTCATGCTATCTACTTAAATCATACTTAGGATTGTTAAATCTTTATATCCAATCATAATATTCTGTGTTTACTCACCCCGTACTAACTGAGGGCTCAACATCTGTCAGGCATTAATGTTGACTGTTTTATTAAAAAGAATATTATAGCTTACAAGTAAGTGGGGAAAGTTGAAATTATAAAAATGTATTGATGCCCTTTTGTGTTAGGAATCTACTGTATGCATCATATACCAAATTATGCTTATTATGGCTGAGATTTCTAGACTTTATTTTCTAAATCATACAGTTTGGCTTGTTTGGGAATTACTCTGTGGTTTTTGGAGAAGGCAATGGCACCCCACTCCAGTACTCTTGCCTGGAAGATCCCATGGACGGAGGAGCCTGGTAGGCTTCAGTCCATGGGGTCGCTAAGAGTCGGACACGACGGAACGACTTCACTTTCAGTTTTCACTTTCATGCACTGGAGAAGGAAATGGCAACCCAATCCAGTGTTCTTGCCTGGAGAATCCCAGGGACAGGGGAGCCTGGTGGGCTGCCATCTATGGGGTTGCACAGAGTCGGACACGACTGAAGCGACTTAGCAGCTGTGGTTTTTGGTAGAAATACATTTTTAGTGCAAATACCTTTATTTTTTCTATATCCTCTTCAAGAATCATGGCTTAATCTCCCATTTTTCAAATCAATGACATCCAGATCTTCCTTACTGGGCAACTGCCGACTATCCAAATTTCAGGGCCATATTTTCAATGCTTGTTGTCAGTCTCATTTGAGTGCTTCTGAAATACCTCAAAGTTTAGAATAGAAAGGATTTTATTCATAATTAAATCTGATCTTCCTTATAAAGGTGATTAAAACCTTGTATTATGCGTTCAGAGTTCTAAGATCTAAATCCCAGGGCAAGTTAAGTCAACTTTAATAATACTAGTGTGGATCTATCTCAGAGATTCTAAAGATTTATTGAGATAGTGCATGTAAAAGCTGAATATAATGCCTGACACATTGAAAGCAGGTGATACATATTAGGTATAATCATCATCAATGACTTGTTAATAATATCACCATATACCTAATTGTTATCTAGATACTGAAGTATCTTTCATATTCTATTCTCTTCATCTCCATTTGTATCCAAATGATACCATATGGTAAGAAGTTTATTTCCAAAAAATCAGACGTATTTCCTATTCATCATCTCTATCTTTTATTCCAGTCAAAGTATAAAAGTATGTGCATGTATGCTGTATCTGTTATCTCTCTTTTCTGCTATAAGCTGGTCAAGAACAAAGATCATAGTGTATTATTTTTGAAATCCATATTGAAGTTTACCACATGTGAATATAAAAATTGGTCTGGGTTTTCAACTCTCAACTCAAGAACTGACAGAGAGCTAGTCCTACTTTGTTAAATGCTGAAGATACAATGACTAGCAAAAGAGATGTAAGCCTGATCATGTGGCACTTGCCTTAAGAGAAGAAATGTCAGCTTTTTTTCTTTAATAGCAATGGGAAACACTGGAAGTCTTTTAAATAGGGGTGTGACAATGTAAGATTTGTAATTAAAAGTAAGGGTGGTCCCTGAATCTACAGCAGCAGATAGAGAAACAGAGTAGAGATAAATTACACAGATGAAATAAACAGGACATGAAAAGAAATTGGACATCAGTAGTATCCAGTGATGGATAAGGCAATGGCAACCCACTCCAGTACTCTTGCCCGGAAAATCCCATGGACGGAGGAGCCTGGTAGGCTACAGTCCATGAGGTCACAAAGAGTCGGACACAACTGAGCAACTTCACTTTCACTTTTCACTTTCATGCATTGGAGAAGGAAATAGCAACCCACTCCAGTGTTCTTGCCTGGAGAATTCCTGGGATGGTGGAGCCTGGCGGGCTGCCATCTATGGGGTCGCACAGAATTGGACACAACTAACGTGACTTAGCAGCAGCAACAGCAGTATTCAATGAAAGAGGGGGAGAAAAAGATTATTCCTAAGTTTCTGGCTTATACAACTAGTTGGTCATGTCATTTTTTGAGGTTAACTAGGTCTGGGGAGAAGATGATTTAACTTAGATCCATGCATATGAGAAATATCCAAATTCCCATGAGCCTGCTATCCTACCTACCTGTAAGGGTTTATGCTTTGTGGAAAATTCAGTAGCATTTTTGGCTCAAGAAAGATTTTCAGTTTCAACATGTATGGTCAGCAGAGGCAGGATAGGGAGGATAGAAACAAGGGAATTGGATGAAGGCAGTCAAGAGGCTGCTACTGCTAAGTCACTTCAGTCGTGTCTGACTCTGTGCAACCCCATAGACGTCAGTCCACCAGGCTCCCCCGTCCCTGGGATTCTCCAGGCAAGAACACCGGAGTGGGTTGCCATCTCCCTCTCCAATGCATGAAAGTAAAAAGTGAAAGTGAAGTCGCTCAGTCGTGTCCGACTCCTAGCGACCCCATGGACCGCAGCCCACCAGACTCCTCCATCCATGGGATTTTCCAGGCAAGAGTATGGAGTGGGGTGCCATTGCCTTCAGACTTCCAATTTTAAGATAAATACTAGGAATGTAATGTAAATATGATAAATATAATTAACACTGGTATTATATTTGGAAGCTGTTAGAATAAGTCATGTAAAACCTTTCATCATAGGAATCTTTTTATTTCTATTTCTTTAATTTTGTAAAGGTATTAGATGATGGATGTCCACTAAATTTATCGTGATAATCATTTTATGACATTTATGATAATCATTTTATGACATATGACATTTTATGACATATGTCAAGTCATTATGATATACATGTTAAACTTTTATAATGCTGTGTGTCTATTATATCCCAACAAAACAGAAGAAAAGAAAGTAAAATTGAAAATATTATATGAAAGACTAAGGGTGAATACTGATTTCAACTTACCATGAACATAAAATTGTTAGTATTATATACCATGGCATTGAGTACTCTACTAACAGTATAGAAAGCAAATTAACTTGAAATTTTATTTGATATAATTATAAATCTATAGGAAAATTACAATATCTTTAGAGAGGAGAACTTCTAGTTCATTTGTTTGCTTAATGGAAAAACAATTGGATGAGTTAAAATGGGAAAAGGTAGCAATTCACTGACATTGACAATGAGAAAGGTTAAAAGATAGTTAAATTAGTATGGATACATTATACCAAATTGCTTTACATTACACCAAATGCATTATTTTTAGACTGGAAAGCTTAAATATGTTCCCAATAATGTTATTTCTACACTGTATGTTATAGGATTATAGTTTAACTATGGAAATTAACCAATCTGCTGCAATATCTTAATTTCCACTAAATAGAAACATTTGACTCTTGCTTACAGTCATCCACATCAGCAAGACACCCAAATATTTAGGCAATAGGATTAATCTGGATACTATTTCTTTCCTCATACTGAGGTCTATGTAACTATTTACCAGTCTGAGTTTGTATTTGTTTGTTTTGTTTGTTTTGCAGGATCTATTTTACCTGGTTAACACTTAGAACATGGTGCTAATGAGTCCAAAGAAAACAACAGGATCAAAAAGCAAAGTGTTTTCTGATATAATTATCTGTCTTCTCCACATTAAGTATTTAAACTTTTATCTTTATAGTAATAGTGCTCTTTCTCTTAAATTGCATCAAAACTTTCTGAAATGGTATAAAATAAGGGAAAACCCATAAAGTACTGTATTCTTTATATGATAACACATTCTAGTAACTTTCATGAGTACAAAATTGAGGTTATTTAAAACAGAAACTATTGTCTATTTTAAGTTAACTAATGCTGTTTCAGTTTTACATGATTCCTCAAAGATTCTCAGTGTAATTATTTTTAAATAATGTCTGCTTGTTTTTTAAGACTTCATTTATATATCCCCTCTGACATTAATGACTTGAACTTCAGCTTTGGTTTTACAATTTGTTTCTTATTATTGCAAGTTCAACAGTCATTAGCCATGGTAAATGATATTCAAGCAAAATGAAAAAAAATAAGCAGTTCTGACTTCCAGTTTTCTGTGTGCCACTTTGTGCAGAACATTAACTTTTGTTACTTTTGACAGCATTGTGATTATGTAAGGCAAAAAGGATCTTAACTAGCTGAAATGTAGCAGTATTATCATAGTTCCGAGTCTAAGAACACTGGTAGCAACGGAGAGCATCATTATTCCCACCATTGCATGTAAAATAAAATGTTTCAAAACAGCTCTGCATTCAAAATAAAGTAAAAGGTAAAATAGAAAGCTACTTTTATGGCAAGAGTTTTAAACTTCTAGTTCACAAATATGTAACACTTAGAGTTAGGTTTACTTAATGACAAATAACTAAAGAAAATGTCTAGTTATTTCTGGAAAAGAACATATTTTCCTAAATGACTCATATTTATTGACAGTGGGAGAGTTAGAATTCATGAAAATATTATTCTTTGTCTCTAAGAAAAAAATTGCACTTTCAAATCAAACAGGCTATATGTGCAAATATAAATTTTAGACTGGAAATGGCTTACTCTGTGGGCATTACTGTGCAATACCAATTAGGAGGTGTTTGTGCTGTTTTCTTTGCTAAACCACTATACTTCAACTGGAAAGTTTAAAATTGTGCCCCAATTAATTGTATCCTTTACAGATTGCCTCTTCCTCATTTTAAAATAAAGCAATTTGATTAAGTTGAACGAAAAACCAGATGATTTAAGTGTTTCTATTTTCTAAAGTATATCACTTAGCTCAGATCATTATCCAGAAAAACGATTTAAAATATTACGTTACAATAATTCGTGACAGAACTGTGTTTCCTATTTATGCAAAATACTTGTATGCTGACAGGTCATATAACACTTTTTATTACAGTGAAGTTTATCCTCTAAAAGATAACTTGTTTATTCTCACCTACTTCTGAAGTAACAGCTAAACAGCTGTAGCAACTGAGACTAGTATTTACTTTTCCTTGGTAGTCTTGATTCTATTGTTAAGATGGCGTTGACATCCTTCTAAGTGGTCTCCAATGGTATGGAGTAAATGCCTGCTCCAGCCATCATTTTCATTGTAAACGAATCTTGACAAAGTCAGGTTCCTGTCACAGTCTATCAGCATCACTCACTAAGCTGTGGTGTGACCGTCAGTCCCTTTGAGACTTGCCTCCTTTATCAGGGTCAGCCTGTGGGAAAATCTGAACGAAAAGTTACATGTCAACTAGGTATAAAATAAAATAACACTTAAATATACTTTTACTCTTTTAATGCATGATAGTTTCAAAGACAATTCATTTTACAGATCACTTTAACTTTGTGTTCAATTATTTTACATGTGCTCATGTGCATTTAAAAATATGGTGACCCTCTCTTTTAGAACCTATTTCTTATTAGATATGTTTAGGATTCAAAAATAAATATAATTATTTGGGGTAGGATTTTAATTACTACCTCTGATATATATACCCAAAGTTTTCTTTTTTTTTTTTTACTTAAAGAGAAACAGTAATAACATCCTTCTCCAAAACATTTTTTCTTTCCTATCTAAAAGTTGTGTTCCAAAAAAATGATCTTTATTTCATTAATGATTATCCCCACATTTAATCATTCTTTATTTTTTTTTACTAATGTAATCTTTTTTCTTTGAATTTCTGTCTTGGTAACTTAAAGTTTCAGTTGATTTGTGAAGTAGCATTTCAAAAATTGGGCATTCATATTTCTTTTCTTTTATTTCAGTTTTTCTAATGAACCAGTTACTAAAATTCTACTTAGAATACAGGCAAATTTGTGGTTAGTTCTATTGAATAATCTAAGTAACAATATATGAAATAGGAATTTTCCTATGGTTACACACGAGACAAAGGACCGAATACACCTCAATTTTAAAAAAGTAAAAATCAATCAGTACTTTTTAATAGCAGCTGAACCGAAGTTGCTACCTTAATGATCACTCCAGACTCCACAGATTTCCTCCTCTTGCATTCATAGGAGAGGATGACCACCATGGCAGAGGGTGTTTGAAAAAAAAAAAAAAAGACTTGTAGTGAAAAGACAGAACCTAATGGAGTCCACTGTGACTTAGTGATTCCTATTTGAGGGTCCTTTCTCACCACCAGGTGCTGAGAGAGGAGAGAGAATTACTCAAGGATTACAGATACCTCCACCTCATTTCATAGCTGAATGTCTGCTGTGGCTGAACTGTTTTCTATACATGTTTGAGCAGGGGAAGAGAGGATTGAGGAGGGGTGGCAGAATAGAGAGAGTTGACATCATCAGAACTAAAGGATACACACATCAGGAGAAGGGCCTTAGTATCAAAAGAGCATGAAAATAGAAAGTCCAGAGATAAATCCATGCACCTATGGACACCTTATTTTTTATAAAGGAGGCAAGAATATACAGTGGAGAAGAGACAATCTACTTAACAAGTGGTGCTGGGAAAACTGGTCAACCACTTGTAAAAGAATGAAACTAGAACACTTTCTAACACCATACACAAAAAATAAACTCAAAATGGATTAAAAATCTAAATGTAAGACCAGAAACTCTAAAACTCCTACAGGAAAGCATAGGCAAAACAATCTCTGACATAAATCACAACAGGATCCTCTATGACCCACCTTCCAGAGTAATGGAAATAAAAGCAAAAATAAACAAATGGGACCTAATTAAACTTAAAAGCTTTTGCACAACGAAGGAAACTATAAGCAAGGTGAAAAGACAGCCTTCAGAATGGGAGAAAATAATAGCAAATGAAGCAACTGACAAAGAATTAATCTCAAAAATATATAAGCGTCTCATGCAGCTCAATTCCAGAAAAATAACCCAATCAAAAAATGGGCCCGAGAACTAAACAGACATTTCTCCAAAGAAGACATACAGATGGCTAACAAACACATGAAAAGATGCTCAACATCACTCATTATCAGAGAAATGCAAATCAAAACCACAATGAGGTACCATCAAACACTGGTCAGAATGGCTGCTATCAAAAAGTCTACAAACACTAAATGCTGGAGAGGGTGTGGAAAAAAAGGAACCCTATTACACTGTTGGCGGGAATGCAAACTAGTACAGCCACTATGGAGAACAGTGTGCTGCTGCTGCTGCTGCTAAGTTACTTCAGTCGTGTCCAACTCTGTGCGACCCCATAGACGGCAGCCCACCAGGCTCCCCCGTCCCTGGGATTCTCTAGGCAAGAACACTGGAGTGGGTTGCCATTTCCTTCTCTAATGCATGAAAGTGAAAAGTGAAAGTGAAGTCGCTCAGTCGTGTCCAACTCCTAGCGATCCCATGGACTGCAGCCTACCAGGCTCCTCCGTCCATGGGATTTTCCAGACAAGAGTACTAGAGTGGGTTGCCATTGCCTACTCCAGAGAACAGGGTGAAGATTCCTTAAAAACCTGAAAATAGAACTCCCATATGACCCAGAAATCCCACTGCTGGGCATACATACCGAGGAAACCAGAAATGAAAAAGACACATGTACCCCAATGTTCATCGCAGCACTGTTTACAATAGCTAGGACATGGAAGCAATCTAGATGTCCATTGCAGACAAATGGATAAGAAAGCTGTGGTACATATACACAATGGAATATTACTCAGCTATTACAAAGAATGCATTTGAATCAGTTCTAATGAGGTGGATGAAACTAGATCCTATTATACAGAGTGAAGTAAGTCAGAAAGAGAAACACCAGTACAGTATATTAACACATATATATGGAATTTAGAAAGATGGTAACAATGAGCCTATATACGAGACAGCAAAAGAGACACAGATGTAAAGAACAGACTTTTGGACTCTGTGGGAGAAGGTGAGGGTGGGATGATTTGAGAGAATAGCATTGAAATATGTATATTACCATATGTGAAATAGATTGCCAGTCCAAGTTTGATGCATGAGACAGAGTGCTCAGGGCTGGTGCACTGGGATGACCCTGAGGGATGGGATGGGGAGGGAGTTGGGAAGCGGGGTCAGGATGGGGAACACATGTACACCTACGGCTGATTCATGTCAAAGTATGGCAAAAAACACTGTAATAGTGTAAAGTAATTAGCCTCCAATTAAAATAAATAAATTTAAAAAATACCATGACGTTTAGGGAGCTTGCTGTTTCTGCTAAGTTGTTTCAGTCGTGTCAGATTCTGTGCGACCCCATAGACAGCAGCCCACCAGGCTCCACCGTCCCTGGGATTCTCCAGGCAAGAACACTGGAGTGGGTTGCCATTTCCTTCTCCAATGCATGAAAGTGAAAAGTGAAAGTGAAGTCGCTCAGTCGTGTCTGACTCTTAGCGACCCCATGGACTGCAGCCCACCAGGCTCCTCCGTCCATGGGATTTTCCAGGCAAGAGTACTGAAGTGGGTTGCCAATGCCATCTCCTTAGGGAGCTTAGAAGAGCACAAAGTTAAAGGACATTTTCATTGTCAAGGACCTATGCAATTAGGAGGTCTCACTAGATGACCCCAACAAATGATCAGACATTACGTATCAGGGGATACTCCGGATATAGGCAGCTGTCACATTGTAGATGTCAGTGACCAATAAACACAGCCATAGGAATGACAGTGTGGGCAGAACTTGAGCAGGGGCCAGTTGGATGGGAGAAGACACCTCCCTTTTCTTACCAGGAGAAAGGAGAAGAATGGATGACAAGCTGTCCAAGCCCCTCTGATTTCCAACTACCTGGGTTCTGGGGCTAGCAGGTAGTGATGGAAAGGAGGATGCAGAGTAGTGTAAAACAGAATGGATTTTTGTATGCTCAAAATCTGCTCAAGGTTATTGAGTAGAAGAGGGAGTCTTGACAGAGCATATTTGAAGGCCATAATTGGAATGAAAAGTCTATATTTGCTATCTATCAGTTCTGTTTGATAATCTGGTTGTCTTTAGAGTAGAGATAGCTTCAAAATTTATGGGTTTCTTCCCAAAGTAGTCTATTTCTCTGTATACCAGATCCATCATAAAATATATATCTGATAATACCTTAAAAATATAAAATGGATGCATAGAAAAAAAGCATCTGAGTTACAAAAAGACTAAGATAGTCCATCCAACTATTTACATTTTCAGAAAATATAACTATGTCTTAAAGTTGGGGTAGAGATATAAGCAGGGAATCTCCCATACGTGTTCCTTATGAACTTGAATTTCAGTAACACTGAACTGCAAAATCAGGGTTCCGATGTGGCTCGGTGGTAAAGAATCTGCTTGTCAATGCCGGAGATGCGGGTTCAGTTCCTGGGTAGGGAAGATCTCCTGGAGAAGATGTAATGGCAACACACTCCAGTATTCTTACGTGAAGAATTTCCATGAACAGAGGAGTCTGGTGAGACTACAGTCCATGGAGTCACAAAAAGGACACAACTTAGTGACTAAACAACAATAAAACCTTAAAATCATCTTATTTATCCATGAGAAATACACAGCTTTTACAGGAAAGGAAAGCTAAACACACACAGTCACTTTTTGTATATAAGTTCCATATATTTGCATATATGTAATCATAGATATATTCTTACTATCAATGTAATTAAGCAGAGTGAATAAATTGTTTCAGATTATATACATATATAATAAATAGCTTTTACCTAGAGACAAAATTGGTAATCAGGTGTTAATTTCAATTTTTCCTCTTGCATTCATATGCCCACTTAATCTGGTTGTGGTAAAATGGTACATTTGCTAATTCTTTATCCATCAAACCACACCAAACCACACACATTAGGAGCTGGCCTGCCTGATGCTTGTAGTTACACTACTTAATTTCATCATATAATAGCTGCCTGTGTGTTCTGCTGTCAGTCAGAGCACAGATTTATTTCCACCTGTGTAAGCAGGTGTCTAGCCTAAGATTCTCCCAGTGCTTCTCCACAATCTCTGTTTAGGGTTAGGTATGGGAGATTGTTGGAGAAGGTGATGGCACCCCACTCTAGTACTCTTGCCTGGAAAACCCCATGGACGGAGGAGCCTGGTGGGCTGCAGTCCATGGGGTTGCTAAGAGTCAGACACGACTGAGCGACTTCCTTTTCACTTTTTACTTTCATGCATTGGAGAAGGAAATGGCAACCCACTCTAGTGTTGTTGCCTGGAGAATCCTAGAGACGGAGGAGCCTGGTGGGCTGCCGTCTATGGGGTCACACAGAGTCAGACACAACTGAAGTGACTTAGCAGCAGCAGCAGCATGGGAGATTGTCTCTCCCTTTAATTCTTCCCCCCACAACACATTAAAATATCCATATGAGGTCTAAATAATCAAACAGAAGATGTACTGAGCCTTTTCACAAGCTCATGACCATTTTTCTTGGTTTGGAAACATTTTATACATTTATCAAATGTCTGAGTTTCTGCACACTTGCCTCCACTCCATATTATAGAATATATGTTCTTTGAGGATACTAGGACTAGGTCAAGGTTTATTTGTACTCCAGTATAAAATTAAAGAAATGATGGGATTCCACTAGAATGGAAGAGGAGAGAAGAATCAGTTCTTTTCTGTTTCTCTCCAACTCCCCTTACCACATATTGGGCTTCCTTTGTGGCTCAGCTGGTAAAGAATCCACCCGCAATGTGGGAGACCTGGGTTCGATTCCTGGGTTGGGAAGATCCGCTGGAGAAGGTAAAGGCTACCCCCTCCAGTATTCTCGCCTGGAGAATTCCATGGACTGTATAGTCCAGGAGGTCTCAAAGAGTCGGACACGATTGAGTGACTTTCACTTTCACCACGTTAGGACTTTTCTTATATAGGAAATCTGCTGTCTCCTGTAAGTTTTCATTCAGACTTAATAATAAACTTTAATCTCAAAGATATACATACATATGCATGTTTGTGTGTAGGCTCATATGTAGATATTGGCTTATATCATTAAATATATTGATGTAAAGCAAAGCAGTTGAAAATTATACCTTTAATAAATATGGGCATGTCTTGTTCTGAAATGGCCTATTTTCAATTCTTATTTATTCATGCTAATAGAGGAGCAGGATGTTATAAATTATGCAAAAATCACTTACAGCTGACTTGGTTATATATTGTATATTTTTCATCAGACTTAGTTTCTTAATTGTTTGCTCTATTTATTACCCAAATGAGTTAACATCATGAGTATTTACCAAATGATGATTGGCGGAGATGGCTAGGAGCATTTTACGTAGTGAGAAAATCCAATCTATGGAAAATTCTCATATGGATGATTGGTATTTACCCTTACCCAAGGACTGATATCCCATGATCCAAAAGAGATGTGGAAATAGGTAGTATTTTGTCTATAATATTTTATCAGGAAGATTTAGTCAGAATTTTAACTTTATATTTTATACCTTGATAATGTGAAAAAATAAGTGCTTCTCTACTGATTTGAGAGGGAAACTGAAGTATATTTGGAAAATGTCTCTTTCCCATTTATTAACTAGTAATTAAGATGTAAATAAAAGAATTTGGCTCAACTGAACAGAGAAACAAAAGTAGGTAATAGGTATAAGCAGAACTCAAATTCAGTCCAAAATAATGAATGTGAAAATTTTTCCCTCTTTCATTTATTAGTTAATTAACCTCAAAACTGGGATCTAATGTGAAAATGCAATCCTTGCATATTTTACATGAAATAGAAAGAAAAAATAATTCATTATGTATAAATTTCTAATGCAATTTTCATATTCAAATAACATTTATTCCAATGCATTATTTCTATATCCAAATGGTGTTTAACTCTAATTTTAACTGATAACATAAAAAGTAAATAAGTAATGAAGACTTTTGTACATACTTTGATAATGGAAATATTAAGTGAAAATATTTCAAAAGTTTTATCACTGAATATTTTATTGACATAATATGTTCAAAATGTATATACTTATAACTTCTCCATGTTTGACTAGGACCTTGTTATAAAGTATCAGAAAAGTCATGAATAGAGAAATAAGCTATATAAATTTGTGAAAATAGAAGTGAACTTTTATATCATAATGTAGTAGCAAGTTGGAGAAATTTCTCTTATGTGAGTCATTTTTGTATGAAGCTATAAACTTCCCTTTTTTTTCTTTTTTAAGCCAAAAACTGTCATGATTTCTTGTAAAATAATATAGATAAGATAGGAATTCATTTTAATTGATTCTTTTCATTGTTTAATAAAATTTCTTTGTTTGATTGCTGAAGAATTTGAATTGAGTTTTCATTACCCACTTCTGAACAATTTACTCTAAGATCCAGACAGTATTGAGCTAATGAGTTTGAATTTATATTGAACCTTAACTGTCTTCAGGAAGTAAATGGAAAAAAAATCATGGCAATAACTAAGTATTTATGTCGTAGAGATTTTACAATGAGGCTTTAAATAGTGCTAAAGTATTTAAGTTGGAGTTTTACCAATTTTGCTGTTTCTAAGCATATTATATGAAAAGATGGTTTCTTTTCCTTTTTAAGAAATGGAAACTCATAAACCAACAGGGATATTACAGAAAATTTCTTTCAAGTGGGTAGTTTGTACATTCAGTAGATTCAGTTAAGCAATAAATGTTAAAATAATTTAATCTAAGAACATGCCTACATTAAAATGATATATAAAAATCTTTCAAGGAGTATCCTATTAAGTGTTTCAAGATTCTCTTGATCCAAAACACTGTCACAATTTTAAAATGCATGCCCTCAAATGCACTGTTCTGACTTCGGCATTGGTATTGCCACAATTATAAACTTGTTTCTCTGTAATTGAAAACAGGAGATGTTGATATGCATACATTTAATTTATTGCTTCGATATTATTATCTTTTGTAAAGTGATCTTTGAGTTCTCTGTATTCTATCTAATCAAATTGGGCATTTAATAATTCCATGTTTAGCATTTGCCATGGAATTAAGTTAGGAAACTTAACTCTGAAAAGTGACTAGGATTCCATTAAGCAAGGATAACTTTGCATTCTATAATTATCACTGTGATTCAGGCCCAAGAGGTAATGAATTCTTGAGGTACATAATAAGGTCAATTTTATATTAAATTGGTTAGTCAAACAGTATTAAATCCCACAAATAGGCTACCTATTGTAGGAATGTCATTTTTCAAAAACTACATTCACGTGTCTCTTTCCCTTCTGGTTTCCTCAGTGTGTATGCCCAGCAGTGGGATTGCTGTATCATAAGGCAGTTCTATTTCCAGTTTTTTAAGGAATCTCCACACTGTTCTCCATAGTGGCTGTACTAGTTTGCATTCCCACCAACAGTGTAAGAGGGTTCCCTTTTCTCCACACCCTCTCCAGCATTTATTATTTGTAGACTTTTGGATCGCAGCCATTCTGACTGGTGTGAAATGGTACCTCATAAACGTCATGTATGAAACGAGATGCCAGTCCAGGTTCAATGCACGATGCTGGATGCTTGGGGCTGGTGCACTGGGACGACCCAGAGGGATGGTGTGGAGAGGGAGGAGGGAGGAGGGTTCAGGATGGGGAACACATGTATACTAGTTAAATAATTTTCTATTAAAGAAAAAAAATAAAAAAAAAAATAAAAAAATAAAATATGGAATAAAATATAAAAAAAAAAACTACATTCAAAAAATAGAAAAACAAAAGGAAAATATGGTTTAGGAGAAACTTATCTACTTGAGCTTGTTTCCCAAGAAATCACTTAGCCACTTTCCAAATGTGATATGTTTTTTAAAACATCATTTCAAATTAGTCATTAGAAGATTTGGAATAATACTGTAGACAAATAATTTATATTCATTCCCCACAGGCAGCAGTGATGGTTCTTGGGATAAAGAAACACTGTACTCTTCCCCACCCCAGGGATCTAAGGCTTCTGTTACCCACCCCCGCATACCTGGAGTGCATAGCCTTCCAGTTAGTCATCCTCTCCACCATCTTCAGCAGAGCCACCTTCTGCCAAATGGTACGATGGCATTTTTTAGCACTAAAAATAATAGCTGTAAAAGAAAAAAAAAAGTAATGATCAGATAGTAAAATATAGGACGTAGTTGAAATGTATATTACATTTAGATAGTTAATTATGATAAAGAAAACCATAGTATTTAAAACAAGAATTAGATTGATCAGAATAATGTAGCAAAAAATTAACTGTTTGTATTAAAAACCAATGAAGAGTGGTGAGTGATAAAACATGACACCAAACTGGTTAGTTTTTACTTTAATTTCCCTGAGTGATAAATGGGCATTGTTGCATACAAAGAGGACAAATATTTTTCCTTTGATTGTCATTATTAGAACATTTTTAAATGCTTCAATTTTCAATGATTATGTTCTTAACCATTTTAATTAGTGAGATATACTATAGTTCATCATTCTATTTGAATAGAGAGATGCTGATACATGTGCATTTTTTACAGGACTGGAGCTTCCTTTTATGATGATGCCCCACCCTCTAATTCCTGTCAGCCTACCTCCAGCATCTGTCACCATGGCAATGAGCCAGATGAACCATCTTAGCACCATTGCAAATATGGCGGCAGCAGCACAAGTTCAGAGTCCCCCATCCAGAGTTGAGACATCTGTTATTAAGGTAATTGTTTAATTATACGACTGATTTGGCCAAAACCAAGATCCTCTTAAGTCACCATCACTCAATCAATCCATTTTTCTTATTGCACAAGTAGTTCTAACTTTAAAAAGCTAAGTGATATAGTAAATAGATTATAAGAAAAAGTCACTTATAGTAATTAGAACTATGGGTACAGTATTTAAGCAGGCTGGTTAACTTAAAGTTCTCCATTATATCCACTAAGAAGGAGATGAATTAAATGGTATATTTCAAATTTTGTGTATGTGCTTGAAAGTATGGTTATGTTTATGTTCATGGGTATGTGTGCATATTTGTGCTTTGTTATGAGCCTTGAGGTATGGAAATTAGTATCTGATTTGTTTTCAAAAGACCACAAGGGTTAAATTATGTTTCTGCCACTTAACTAGCTCTGTCATCTTGATTTAACTCGATCTTTCTGATTGTTTCTATACCTAAAAATGGATAATACCATATGGATATAAAAAACTAAACGAAATAATAAAATTGGAAGTTTTTTGTAGATTAAAAAATAAACAGGAATTGGAAGATAACATACAAACATCACATATGTATATATGTACACAATGCTCTGACTCTCTCTCTCTGTATATGTGTGTGGGAGGTATGTTTACATTTTTAAATGGGTGTGTATCTGTATATACTTTTTCATTCATATTACTTTATAATGTATTTTTAAATCAAAGTACTTTAAATGCATTGACAGAATAGACTATTAATTTTTAAAGTAAGTAAAAGACACCTCACACTGCATTATCCATATTTGACATAATTATTATCCTGTTTTTCTGAATATAAAATGTGTGAGTTTAGGGGAGTCTCTGGAGCATGTTTTACATAAATGGCCTTGTTACAATTTTTATTCGTTGCTTGTGGAATGCAGAATTTAATGCCCATTTTAGTATACAGTTTGGTGGTTTCTAATGAAACTAAACATGTTCTTACCATACAATCATATGATTTTTACCCAAAAGAGTTGAACACTGATGTTTACACAAAAATTTGCACATGGACGTTTATAGAAGTTGTTTTCAAAATTGCCAAATCTTGGAAGCAACCAACATGCCCTTCAGTAATTGACTGGATTAAAAAAAAATGTGCATATCCATCTGCTATGACTGTTTTTTACCATTTTGTTAACAATATGGATAACCCTGGAGAGTATTATATTTAGTGAAATAAAGCAGACAAAGAGAGGCAAATACTGTGTCTCTTCACTTTTATTTAGAGTCTTAAAAAATAAAACAAATAAACAAACACAACAGAAATAGATTCACAGATAACAGAAAACAAACTAGCGGTTACCTGAGGGAAGAGGGTTGGGCGAGGAGCAACTAGGTGAAGGGGGTTAGAGGAACCAAACTATGGGTACAAATAAACATGCAACAAACATATGGTGTACAACACAGAAAATATAGTCCATATTTTATAATAATTTTATATGGAGAGTAATATATAAAAATATCAAGGTGCTATGATATACACCTGAAACTAATGCAATATTGTAAGTCAACTGTGTTTCCAAAAAATAAATTAACATTTATTAAATGGGTAAGCCATGGTTCAATAAGAGATCATATGAAAAACTGAAATAGAGAAGTTTATTAATCATGGGACCTGGAGGAAGTATTGATACTTGGCATGCCTCCAGAGACAGGACAGGGAGGTTAAGATGGGGTACAGACAGAGAGGGCAAGGCAGGACCTGAGGCAAATGCCTTATTAGGATCCATGGATGAGTACTTTGGGGTTTCCAAGCTAAGGTTGGATTGGTCAATTCAAACCAAAGAGTAGGGTTTTGGTAAGCCTCCCAGGGATCTTATCTAAGAAGACTGTTGATCACAAGGGCTGTTGAGGACACATACCAGGAACTTATATTTGTTCATTACTCTGGCATGCACTAGCATGAAGGGGCTAGTGTCAATTTAAGGTCCCTGCAGTCCTCTTGGTCAAAGAAAATGGATGCTGAGGCAGTAATACTAGGGAGTAGCTTAGCCAAATTCTCACTACCATAAAGGAATATTAAGACCTAAAAAGAAATGAGCTATCAAGCCATGAAGAGAAACTCAAGTGCATACTGCTAAGTTAAAGAAGCTAGTTTGAAAAGGTTTTGCACTATATGGTTTCAAGTGTAGGACACTCTGGAATAAGTCAAAACTATGGAGATCCTAAAAACAGCAGTTCACAACTGTCCAGGCCATAGACAGGAGCCAGTACATCACCTGTTAGGAACCTGGCCCCAAACACAGTGGGGGCAAGTTAACAAGGCTTCATCTGTATTTACAGTCATTCCCCATCATTCATGTTACTGCCTGAATTCAGGAATGCAAACTGGGGCTCCCAATTATTCTGGATTATAGAATGCTGTATATTTACTTCATTACATATCATAATGTAATAATAATAAACATAAAGTACAGAATGAATGTAATGTGCTTGAATCATCCCCAAATTATCCCCAACCCCATCCGTGGAAAAACTGTCTTCCACAGAACTGGTCCCTGGTGCTAAAATGTTGAAGATCACTGCTAAAAATATCAGTGGTGGCTAGTGGGTGGGAGCAGGGGATGAATAGAGAAGGGAGAGTTTTTATGGCTATGGAAATACCCTGTATGATACTGTGATGGTTTTCGGGTATTATACATTTTCTAAAGGTCTAGTTATTACTTATGTAAAAAGTTGAGTAATATGCAAATAGGATTTTTTTAACATAATAGTGGCTCTGTAAACAAAGAGGAATGGAATCCCTGTCTCTTGTCTCCTGCATTGGCAGGTGAGTTCTTTACCACTAGCGCCACCTGGGAAGCCCCAAAGAAAGATGGGCTTACGTTCCTTATGTAATTTTCAGAAGTACCCTTACCAGAGAAAAATAACAAATATCATAGGAGACCCAGATGAACTAATAAAACATCCTTACATCCTTTCTTGAGAGAATGCCAGTGAATGCTACATTGTTATTAGTCAAAGAACTGAGAAGAGAACTTTTTCAAATCCTGAGTGACTTTTCACTACTAGATAATTTGTTAATTTGTTAATCACAGTATTAATTCAACTTACAATCATTTCTGGTAATAGTTATTACTGAGAACTTAGCATTCTTATAACCTCGCTCATTTGAAGCAGTGTTTAGAAAACTCTCATTATACATATTAATTAAAATTATTTTAGAGGAAATTTTTATTTTCCCCAAAGAAAATGTTTAACTCTTCAGTTCAGTTCAGTCGCTCAGTCGTGTCCGACTCTTTGTGACCCCATGAATTGCAGCACGCCAGGCCTCCCTGTCCATCACCAACTCCCGGAGATCACTCAGACTCATGTCCATTGAGTCGGTGATGCCATCCAGCCATCTCATCCTCTGTCGTCCCCTTCTCCTCCTGCCCCCAATCCCTCCCAGCATCAGAGTCTTTTCCAATGAGTCGACTCTTTGCATGAGGTGGCCAAAGTACTGGAGTTTCAGCTTTAGCATCAACTCTTATGTCACATCAAATAGTGTGGGGCGAAGTGGGTAATTAGAATATAGCCTACAATTTGGTTGCTTGAAAAGATCCTAAATTAAAAGTGAAATGTTAAATACTGAAAAAGATTTACCTGTATTGGAAAAAAAAAAGGTAAAACAAGAAAAAATAGGGATCATCCCTATATGGGAATGTGCTAGTTACATTTTTTATAGTAATGATAAGAATTAAACTTAAAGTCAACCTAAATAAAACTGGCAATAAGAATGTATTGAACAGAAGAGAAGCAAAAACACAGCTCTTAGTGTTACACATATATATATATTTTAGTTGTTATCCTTGCATACTAATTACAAGAACCATGATGATTTTCTCATAATTTATTTTTCAAGCATTAGAATGGGGTCTACAAGCTGCTGAACTTGAGTAAATCTACCCTGCTGTCGATTTTTGTAATGGACTATGAGTTAAGAATGACTTTACATTTTTAAATGGTTGGAAAAAATCAGAAGAAAACTCTTTTATAACACATGAATATCATATGGAATTCAACTTTTGGTGTCCATAAATAAACTTTTTGGAACATAGACCCACACCAATTTACATAATGTCCATGACTACTTTCACATACAGAGGCAGAGTTAAATAAAATATTTGCCAACCTGTTTTTTACAGAAAAAAAAATGGCCAATCCTTGAGTTTTGATGAACTCAAACCCATGTGAATCTTAGGCTGTGGTTAATTGAAGCAGCACAAATGAAACTCCCAAACAATATAGAGCAATAGGACTTGGTATTGAAAGAAAAGAAGAAAAACATTGAAGGAGAGAAAATTACATAGGTGAGGACAGTTCCAATATGACATGGTTATTTGCTTTAAATGAAAGCCTCCAAGACAGAGTCTGCTAAAGTATTGAATTTAGATTTTCTCTGGTTGATTGTTTTGGACTACTGTAAATATTAGTGCAATAACTTTGAGGAGGGAGGAAAAGGACATAGGATGTTTACACACTAGTAATTCTACATTAAATCCCTAATAGCTAAATGTCTGTAAGATTATATCAAATTACTACAAGTTCTGATTTGGTCTATTATGTATCAGATTGAAATCCATGTATGTTTACTGTTTAATATTCACAGAACTTGAAGAGTAGAGGCTTTGAATGTTCAGTTCAGTTCAGTAGCTCAGTTGTGTCCGACTCTCTGCGACCCCATGGACCAGCACACCAGGCCCCCTGTCCATCACCAAATCCCAGAGCCTACTCAAACTCATGCTCATTTAGTTGGTGATGCCATCCAACCATCTCATCCTCTGTCATCCTATTCTTCTCCTGCCTTCAATCTTTCCCAGCATCAGGGTCTTTTCAAATGAGTCAGCTCTTCGCAACATGTGGCCAAAGTATTGGAGTTTCAGCTTCAACATCAGTCCTTCCAATGAATATTCAGGACTGATTTCCTTTAGGATGGATGGGTTGGATCTCCTTGCAGTCCAAGGGACTCTAAAGAGTTTTCTCCAACATACTAGTTCAAAAGCATCAATTCTTCAGCGCTCAGCTTTCTTTATAGTCCAACTCATACATGACCATATGATACATATATATGTATCACAGTCATCATTGTCATCTATAAATGACCACCAAAGCCTTGACTAGACGGACCTTTGTTGGCAAAGTAATGTCTCTACTTTTTAATATGCTGTCTAGGCTGGTCATAACTTTTCTTTCAGGGAATAAACGTCTTTTATTTTCATGGCTGCAGTCACCAGCTGCATTGATTTTAGAGTCCAAAACCATAAAGATGCCACTGTTTCCATTGTTTCCCCATCTATTTGCCATGAAGTGATGGGACAAGATGCCATGATCTTTGTTTTCTGATGTTGAGCTTTAAGCCAACTTTTTCATCTCCTCTTTCACTTTCATCAAGAGGCTCTTTAATTCTTCTTCGCTTTCTGCCATAAAGGTGGTGTCATCTGCATATCTGAGGTGATTGATATTTCTCCCAGCAATCTCGATTCCAGGTTGTGCTTTGTCCAGCCTGTCGTTTCTCATGATGTACTCTGCATATAAGTTAAATAAGCAGGGTGACAATATACAGCCTTAATGTACTCCTTTTCCTATTTGGAACCAGTCTGTTGTTCCATGTCCAGTTCTTCTTCTTCTTTTTTTTTTTTAACTTTACAATATTGTATTGGTTTTGCCATATATCAACATGAATCCGCCACAGGCATACACATGTTCCCCATCCTGAACCTGCCTCCCTCCTCCCTCCCTGTACTATCCCTCCGGGTCATCCCAATGCACCAGCCCCAAGAATCCAGTATCATGCATCGAACCTGGACTGACGATTCGTTTCATATATGATATTATACATGTTTCAATGCCATTCTACCAAATCGTCCCACCCTCCATGTCCAGTTCTAACTGTTGCTTCCTGACCTGCCTACAGGTTTCTCAAGAGGCAGGTCAGATGGTCTGGTATTCCCATCTCTTTCAGAATTTTCCACAGTTTGTTGTGATCCACACAGTCAAAGGCTTTGGCATAGTCAGTAAAGCAGAAATAGATGTTTTTCTGGAACTCTCTTGCTTTTTCGATGAACCATTGGATGTTGGAAATTTGATCTCTGGTTCCTCTGCCTTTTCTAAATACAGCTTGGACATCTGGAAGTTCACAGTTCACGTACTGTTGAACCCTGGCTTGGAGAATTTTGAGCATTTCTTTACTAGCATGTGAGATGAGTGCAATTGTGCAATAGTTTGAGCATTCTTTGTCATTTCCTTTTTTTGGGATTGGAAAGAAAACTGACCTTTCCCAGTCCCATGGCCACTGCTGAGTTTTCCAATTTTGCTGGCATATTGAGTGCAACACTTTCACAGCATCATCTTTCAGGATTTGAAATAGTTCAACTGGAATTCCATCACCTCCACTAGCTTCCTAAGGCCCACTTAACTTCATATTCCAGGATGTCTGGCTCTAGGTGAGTGATCACACCATCGTGATTATCTGTGTCATGAAGATCTTTTTTGTACAGTTTTCCTGTGTATTTTTGCCAATTTTTAATATCTTCTGCTTCTGTTAGGTCCATATCATTTCTTTATTTATTGAGCCCATCTTTGCATGAAATGCTGCCTTGGTATCTCTAATTTTCTTGAAGAGATCTCTAATTTATTGAAGAGTTCTCTAGTCTTTGAATGTTAGATGTTTTATAATCCAACTTCCCCCATGATGGAGAAATCATTCCTGCATACTCTCTACCCATTTTTATATATCTGTGTTGTAGAAAGCCTATTCTGTTTTCAGCAAATTTGAGTGATGAAGTTATTCATTGATTAAATTAAAATTTTCATCTCAATAGCTTCTACTTGTATGTTGTATTTTCTTAAGAAGAAAATGTCTACAAATTATTCTGTTTTCTAACCATTTAAATATTTAAGTTCTCTATTATATATAGTACCTATGGTATTTCCTTTTTCCAGACCAAATATTCTAATTTCTTCTGACAAATTTTCATCCAACCTCATGGTTGACTTTCTTTTTTTTTTAAATCAGCTCCCACCACACCACCCCTTCCTGAATAATGTTTTAGTAGTGAACCCCCAGAAAAGAGACGAAACTAACATAAAATTTAGCTTGGACAATACTTTATAAATTTAGTCATAGTTCATAACTTTTTGTTAGTTGAATGAGTGACTCAGTAAATTTCATGGGTTTTGATGTGAAATGCAACTAATATAATTCTTTATCTTTTGTTTGTATTAGGAATTTGCATTTATCCATATTAATTTTTCCTTATTGATTTAGGCTCTTTAGGTGCTATTTAATGTTATTATTCCAAACTATCATATTAGCTATTTATACCACCTTTGTATAATTTCCAAATTGTAAAGGGATGTATCACTTGTATTACCTTAAATCACTGAGGAAAACAAACAGTATGAATCAAGAGATCAATTCCTCTTGTCATTAGAGAATTCCTAATAGGCTGAAATGCCCTACTCATTGATTCTCTTTGAGAATCATTCATCAAATAACCCCCAATCCCCCTGAATGAATCGATATTTTTCTCACTTTTATTTAATAAATTCACAATGGTATTGTAAGGATTTTTTAAATGGTTCTTGCTGAAATATAAAACAAATTTAAAGAAGAAAGGCAATGTATTTTAGTAGTTTAAAATATGAATTCTGGAGGAAGCCTCCTTGGTTTATATTCCAGCTCTGCCATCTCCTAGTCTTATGACCTTGTAAAAGTCACTTAACGTCCCTGTCTTTGTTTACTCTTCTGTATAATGGGGATTATTATATTACTGCCTCATCAGGTTGTCATAATGAGTAAGTCTGTATTTATAAAATCATTAGAAGCCTTTCTACAGTGACATTATCTTCACCTTGCTGCTGCTGCTGCTAAGTTGCTTCAGTTGTGTCTGACTCTGTGCGACCCCATGGATGGAAGCCCACCAGGCTCCCCCATCCTTGGGATTCTCCAGACAGGAACACTGGAGTCTTGGGTTGCCATTTCCTTCTCCAGTGCACGAAAGTGAAAAGTGAAAGTGAAGTCGCTCAGTCATGTCCGACTCTTACCGACCCCATGGACTACAGCCTACCAGGTTCCTCCATCCATGGGATTTTCAAGGCAAGAATACTGGAGTGGGGTGCCATTGCCTTCTCCAATCGTCACCTTATTTCTAGTTTATTTTCTTCCAAAGTATTCAAAATCATCCATTTAAAATAAGTTCATAATTCTATATAGAACCTATGAAAAGATTTTGAAATACAGTTGCAATAATGTAATAAGACCTATCTCTCTTTCACACTCCCTTTTTCTTGTTTAGCTCTTCTTACATAACAAAAGTAGTGTATTTTGCTTTTGGGGGGTTTGTAGTTCAGTGGTATGCAAAGCAGACATTTAAATGCATTTTTTATATCATTTTTCTTTAATGATAATATAGAATTGTTTTGAGACATTTGGCAATATTCAAATTATTCTACATTACTGAATAAACATCTTTCCTCATGCACCATATTATAGTATTTTTCTGAGAACATAAAATCTGACTTAATTTTAATTAATTTTCTCTACCAGTCTGCTGTTGTGTAGTGTGTGTGTCAGAGAGAGAGAGAGAACTTAGAGACAGTTTAGGATATTCCCATTTAAAGAACTAAAGACTGAAAATTTTTATATGCAGTGTATAAATTTTCCATTCTGTAATATCTTTTCTAAACTGGTCCCTAAAATGCTATATCAGTAAATAATACTTTACTTGCATTAAGTTCAAAATGTTTAAAGATTATAAAAACTGGAACCAGAGTAACTGGATTCACAAAGTAGATTTAAAAAACCTTACAGTAATGTCATTTACCTAATTTGCTTTTGAGTACAGAATAATTTATTTTGGAGCAACCATGAATAATTCTAGATGTATGGATCATTTTTATACATCATTTTTAAGAAATGAAAACTATATTGTATAAATTTTACTTGAATTTTGAAAAGCAGTTATATATGTTCCCTTAATGTTTATTTGGGTATTGATATTAAATATGAAGAGGGGATGCTAACAAGGAAGAGGAAGTATTAAAACTCCAACTAAGGATGCCATATATCAGTGTACTGAAATACAAGACACATATTTATATCCATGAGTGCATAATAATGTTAAAATGTAAACTCATTGCTCACCATTGGAGAATTCTAGGGACCTGAATATTTTAAAAGACAAAAAAAAAAAAGGTTTAAATAAAGGATAGAGGGGTGGAATGAAGCATTTCCCTGCCTTCCTCATACAGACTGTCCCTTCAGTTCAGTTCAGTTCAGTCGCTCAGTCGTGTCCGACTCTGCGACCCCATGAATTGCAGCACGCCAGGCCTCCCTGTCCATCACCAACTCCTGAAGTTCACCCAATCTCATGTCCATCGAGTTGGTGATGCCATCCAGCCATCTCATCCTCTGTCGTCCCCTTCTCCTCCTGCCCCCAATCCCTCCCAGCATCAGAGTCTTTTCCAGTGAGTCAGCTCTTCATATGAGGTGGCCAAAATATTGGAGTTTCAGCTTTAGCATCATTCCTTCCAAAGAACACCTAGGACTGATCTCCTTTAGAATAGACTGGTTGGATCTCCTTGCAGTCCAAGACTCTCGAATCTTCTCCAACACCACAGTTCAAAAGCACCAATTCTTCAGTGCTCAGCTTTCTTCACAGTCCAACTCTCACATCCATACATGACCACTGGAAAAACCGTAGCCTTGACTAGATGGACCTTTGTTGGCAAAGTAATGTCTCTGCTTTTGAATATGCTGTCTAGGTTGGTCATAACTTTCCTTCCAAGGAGTAAGCGTCTTTTAATTTCATGGCTGCAGTCACCATCTGCAGTGATTTTAGAGCCCCCAAAAATAAAGTCTGACAATATTTCCACTGTTTCCCCATCTATTTCCGATGAAGTTATGGGACCAGATGCCATGATCTTCGTTTTATGAATGTTGAGCTTTAAGCCAACTTTTTCACTCTCCTCTTTCACTTTCATCAAGAGACTTTTTAGTTCCTCTTCACTTTCTGCCATAAGGGTGGTATCATCTGCACATCTGAGGTTATTGATATTTCTCCCAGCAACCTTTATTCCAGCTTGTGCTTCTTCCAGCCCAGCATTTCTCATCATGTACTCTGCATATAAGTTAAATAAGCAGGGTGACAATATACAGCCTTGACGTACTCCTTTTTAAGTTAACACAGTAATGCATGAGAGAAACTTTCTGTTCATAGAAATCTTCTGATTATGGAATGACATATTTCAAATTTATCAAACTGTAAACTCTAATGAAGTGATGAATCTAGGCCATTATTATTAGTGTTGATTGTCATCATAAAATGCAACCAAGCAGACACTCAGTGCTTCTTGTAGAAGCATACACCACTATCTATGAAATACTCTTGCTGCCATATCAACTTGAATCAAGCATCCAGATGTACTTATACCAGAAATTCAGAGGATGGAGGAACGGAGTCAGATTAGACCCATCAAGGAACTGTGAGCAGTTCATAGAGGGGGTGACCTCTTAGAACATACACAGTGCCCTAACTAGATAAAAAGTTGGCTTTAAGCATTCAGCATGAACAGAGAGACGCCAATTAATGGCAACACTGGCTGACTCAGAACTTACCTTTTCATCCTTGCTATCTTCCTTCTATTCCACCTACTTGACTTCTCTTTTAATTAAGATGATAATATTTATTATTACATAAGACTGAGGTATAACTTTTGAGTCAAGACTGCCTTTTGCTGCTCAAAATGACTGTAGGAATTTGTTTTACCAAATAGGAATCTGGAATTTCCAGACTGCCTGAATTCTTATAGATATGGGAAAAATATAGTTCCCTATCAACATTGAATAAGTTTGAGGAGATAGTAGGAGAATAAAGTTAAGTTGTTTATGATTACACTCAAGGGCCCTACCATTTTCCCATTTCCCATGAGTATTTCCCACATACTCATAAGCAAAATTGAGTATTTCTTGAAAATCATCATCAAAACAATGAAAAAGAGCTATGTAAATATCCTTTGAAGCCTCAGTTTAGAAGTCTGAGTTGGAGTTTTGATAATGGCTACCTAACCTTCTACTAGATGCATGTATATTAGAATTGTTTGTTATGTCTTCCAGAAGTATTTTTTAACATTTTCCTGAATGCAGAATCCCAATCCTATTATTTATCCTTTCTGTTCACTTTTCCAGAAGGAGAGAATTTGGATATCACAATCAGTGTAAATGATTATGGATTTCACTAAGAGTATTTACTCACTGATGGTATATACTTCATTAGAGAAAGGAATTTTATTGGTTTTGTTTACTTACACATAACCAGACCCTAGAACACTGGTGTACATTAAGTGTTCAGTGAATAACCTCTGAATGAATGAAGTCTGAGTTATCTTAAAGCTCAGGAGTTTAGGTTCTAGAAAATGCTAATCAACTTCAATTTTGTACTGTAACAGTTGTATGAAGATAAATTTAACATTTCTTCTTCCCAATTCTATAACATACTCAATAAGGGAATTGCTAACTGAAGAAGTGATGAAAATGAAGATAATTAAAATGAGAGCAGTATAAAGTAAAGTTAAATGAAATAACCCTTTAGAGAAATGAACTGTGATTATTTAATCTTATGCTAAGAAAATATTTTAAGTTGATAAAATAGAATGCACTTTGTGGGGGAGATGAGGCTGCTGAGATAGTGCATTTTTTCATGTTTAGTCAAATGTGTAATATTGAACAGCTTATATTTTTAATTTAATTTTTACTTTAATTTTTATTAACATACAGTTGATTAAAATGTGCTGTGTTTCAGGTATACAGTAAAGTGATTAAACTCTACATATATATGTATGTATATATTCAGCTATATATATGTATGTGCTTGTATATTCTTTTTCTGATTCTTTTTTCTATACGTTATTACAAAATACTGAGTATAGTTCCCTGTGCTATTTGGTAGGTTCTTTTTGGTTATCTATTTCATATATAGTAGTGTGTGTATATTAATCCCAAACTACTTTTTATTTTAGCATTTTAGAATTCATTGTTTTAATCTCCACCTTTGATTGTGAATTGTAGTATAGACCAATACTTCTTGTTCTACCCAGAAGCAGTAAATGCAGATTTTCCTTTATGTTATTCTGTTACCATTAGTTTATTAGTATGACCTTTTTTTTTCCAGTGAGAGTGTATTCTTCTTAAATTTTCATTTATTATTGTGGCTAGTTTTATAAAGATAGAACACAGCAAAAGATTGTGCTTTATTGATTGGTGAAGCTATGATGCAGGACTATAGGGCAGCGTGTTGAAGTATTAAATATTCTTCCTCTTTGTCCCACTTCAGGGCCATCTTGGAGGTTAAAGGGTCTCACACAAATGAAATGATAAATCCAGTTTACATAGTTTCCCTATAGACACTGAACTGCTTCTTTCTTATTATGTCTGAATAAAACTCATTATCTATTTTGTTTCAGTAATAATTATGAGATTCTCCCCTAAGCAATTCTTTACTGTCTCCATTATTCTCCATCTTATAGCATACTCTGGAAAGGCAAGCATATAAATATGATAAAAGAATTAAGCTGTTGAAATAAATTAATTTATTGTACAACAATGTATTCAAATCTTACTTGCTCAATGGATTTTACTTTAATGAAATTCTTCAAAGAATAATACATCATGTTCCAAAGATTGAAATTATACATTAAGTAAAATGACTGAATATGTTGTGTCTCAGTTTATAGAAACTTTCAATTGAATACTTAAGCTTTAAAAGCATAAAATTTGCATAAATTAAAATATTTCTTTAAGTAAAAGTATTAAATATTGTCTTTGCATCCTTTGTTCCTAGACAAAAAAAGCAATTAAAGTAAAAATAAGCTAAAGCTATAATAAATACTACAATTTCACCTATGTTGCCTAAGCCTTAAATTATGTTTTAAGATGTATTTTACATTAAGATTTTAATCCAGCTTATTTTTACTTAGTTTATTATATGACTTTTAGAGTTATGAATGTGTAAGTGAATAAATGAATAATGCATGAATGAAAAGAATCATCCAAGAAAACTTTTACAATTAAATACATTGACTAATGAAATAATTGTTTACCCCATGTGGAAAATAAGTAACTCTTCAATGACACAACCATTGTTACTAGAGTTTTGTGCATTAAATATTTTAGTACTTTATGAGCTAAATATCTCAGGGAAAAAAATCAGTTTCTTATGCTTTCCATTAGTGCCACTGAGAAATTTCTTATGACAGGAAAACTCATACTTGAAAAATGATTTTAAAGGAGTTGATTTATTCCAAGATTGCAGTTTACCTCTGTTTGGCCAAACACATTCCACTGAAAATATGATCAGTTACATAATTATTAGAAGGAATATTAAAATGTTTGGATGGATAAACATTGATGTGAGCGAACTTTTGAATAAAATAGAATGGCTAATTTAGAAAATATTGTTTGTATAAAAATATATTGATGTTCTTTGTTTAATATATACCGTGTATTTCTGCATAATCTAATTGTTAAGATTTAGATGTAGTAGAAATTAGCTTAAAACTTAGACAAACTTAGGTACCTCTTTATTAGAGAAATCAAGGTTAGAGTCTATATAGTGTGTATCTGGTCATGTGTGCAATTAACTACAGCATAGATTATTTATATAGACATTTATACAGACTAAAAAGGAGTTCTTCTATACAGTTTTCTAAATCCATACTTTATAATAAATGCACAGATACTCCAAAAATGACACAAACTCCAGCCTTTGAGTGCTACATGGAAGCCAAGTTACCCTTTGATTTGTGATTTCAGAGACTTGATGTGAACTTTATTGCCTTTTTTAAATTAAAAACTGTGGTTCAGTTCATTTCAGTCACTCAGTCCTGTCCAACTCTTTGCAATCCCATGGACTGCAACACGCCAGGCTTCCCTGTCCATCACCAACTCCTGGAGCTTACTCAAACTCATGTCCATTGAGTTGGTGATGCCATCCAACCATCTCATCCTCTGTTATCCCCTTGTCCTCCTGTCTTTAATCTTTCCCAGTATCCGGGTCTTTCCAATGAGTCAGTTCTTCCTATCAGGTGGCCCAAGTGTTGGTGCTTCAGCTTCAGCATTAGTCCTTCCAATGAATATTCAGGGTTGATTTCCTTTAAGATTGACTGGTTGGATCTCCTTGCAGTCCAAGGGACTCTCAAGAGTCTTCTCCAACAACTTGAAAGTAACAACTCTTTCAAGCTCAGTCTTCTTTATGGTCCAACTCTCACGTCCATACATGACTACTGGAAAATGATAGCCTTGACTATACAGACCTTTGTTGGCAAAGTAATATCTCTGCTTTTTAATGTGCTGTCTAGGTTTGTCATAGCTTTTCTTCCAAGGAGCAAGTGTCTTTTAATTTCATGGCTGCAGTCACCATCTGCCGTGACTTTGGAGCCCAAGAAAATTAAGTCACTGTTTCCATAATCTCCCCATCTATTTGCCATGAAGTGATGGGACCTGATGCCATGATCTTCGTTTTTTGAATGCTGAGTTTTAAGCCTACTTTTTCACTCTACTCTTTCACTTTCATCAAGAAGCTCTTTAGTCCCTCCTCGATTTCTGTCCTAAGAATGGTGTCATCTACATATCTGAAGTTATTGGTATTTCTCCTGGAAATCTTGATTCCAGCTTGTGCTTCATCCAGTCCAGTGTTTCTCATGATGTCCTCTGCATATAAGTTAAATAAGTGTGGTGACAATATACAGACTTGACATACTCCTTTCCCAATTTGGAACCAGTCTCTTGTTCCATGTCTGGCTCTAAATGTTGCTTCTTTTTTTTTGTTTGTTTGTTTGTTTTGTGAGTTTCTTCAATTTGTAATTTTTTTTGGAATGCTTTGCATATTTTATTTTTTTTAATTTAGTAAAGTAATTAGTCTCTAATTAAAATAAATAAATGTTGCTTCTTGACCTGCATACAGATTTCTCAGGAGGTAGGTAAGGTGGTCTGGTATTCCTATCTCTTGAAGAATTTTCCACAGCTTATTGTGATCCACACAGTCAAAGGCTTTGGCATAGTCAATAAAGCAGAAGTAGATGTTTTTCTGGAACTCTCTTGCTTTTTCCATTATCTAACAGATGTTGGCAGTTTGATCTCTGGTTCCTCTGCCTTTTCTAAGTACAGCTTGAACATCTGGTAGTTCATGGCTCATGTACTGTTAAAACATGGCTTGGAGAATTTTGAACATTTTGTGCAAATGAATATATTCAGAAAGAAAAAAGATAAACTATTAATACATGCAACAACCTGAATGAATCTAAGAAACATTTTGTTGTGTAAAAAGGTAGACATGAAAAATTAGGTACTGTATGAGCTAATTTTTGTGAAATCTAGAATCAGCCAAACCTCTTTCTGGTGATAGAACTCAGAAAGCAGTTGCTTATGGGGATGGGAGAAATAGGTTGGAAAGGGGCATGGGAATCTTTCTTGGTTATGGAAATTGTCGAGAGGTTGACAAAACTCATTAAACTGAACACATAATAAGTTCATAGTTTGAAGCTGTTTTAAGTTTAACCTAAAGGAGAATGGTAAAAAGAAAGATTTATAATCCCAGTTGCTTTTAAATTATAATTAGATGGACAGTAACTTTTAGCATCCAGATGTGGGTTCTCCATTCTTTTAAATCATATATGTGCTTGTTTCTTAGAAATTTAGGTCATTTGTCTGCAATGTGACCTATAGAATGTAGACTACTTAGAAGTATAACTTGTTTGATTTATTTAGCTTGGAAAAAAATTACTGATAATTGTGCTCATTTTTCATGTTGAGACATAGATTTTAAAAATATGCATTGCAACTATAAAGAGTAGACTTTAGTTGACTTTTTTATCCTTTTCTTTTGCTACAATATTTTTTGACAGGTAAATTCTTTGTTGTAAAGTTTCTTGTGTCTATTTTTTATTCTACAGAATACATACTGAGAAACAGTTTTATGTTTAGATTTTGGAAGAGGGCTTGGCTATTTTTGAGGATTATTTTCTTTTTATTTGTATAATTCTCAAGAATGAAGCCTTAGTGTAATTGTTGAAGATGATTATTGACAATGTGTAGGATTGAAAAATTAAAAGCATATGAGACAAGTGATGTTCAATCTTGGATATATGTTAAAATCACCTGGAGAGTCTTAAGAAACATTTGTTTCTGGGCCCCACAGCAGATGAAGGGTAAATGCACCCACCAGATGGCCTAAAAGAACAAATTTATACCCTCATATTTCTGGAGTCTAGAAGTCTGAAAGCAAGGTGTCAGCAGTACCACGCTTCCTCTGAGATTCTGGGTAGAATCCTTCCTTGAGTCTCCAAAGATCCTGATGGTGGCTAGTAAGCGTTGACAATCTTTGGTTTACAGCTGCAGAGGTCAGATCTCTACCTCATCTTCACATGATGTTTTTCCTTCATAGTTTTTCTCTGTTTCACATTTTCCCCATATCTTCACAATGTCCTCTTGTGAAGACATCTGTCCTGTTTGATGGAGAAGCCATGTTATTTTAGTATGGCCTCATTGCAGTTAATTTCATCTGCAAAGACCCTGTTTCCAAATGCTCACATTCATAAGTATCCATAGGTCAGGACTTCAGTCATTATGAGGGGACACAATTCAACTCATGTAAGCCAGAATCTCAGGGAGTAAAGCCCAGGCATAGGCATGTTGAGGAACTTCCCAGGTGATTCTAATGGAAAGTAGAATTGCAAACCATCAATGGGTTAAATGAACTTTTGAGATTGAAGACAGGCATTACTCTTTTTCTGTTAGTACAAAGCCTTAAGCTTGTCTGTTTTCTATATTACATTAGCCTTTGATATTTTGAAAATAGCCTCCTATAGGCTGATTTCATTCTAGAACACCTTCTGGTTTCAGACAGTCTGCTTTTATGTCATATTTGCATTTTTGCACTCTAATCAGGAATAATTTGCTTATTATTTATTATGTATCATGTATCAGTTGACTTGTAGACTTCCAAATATTTATGAATTATTGAAAAGTGTTCTTCAAGGACAGTGTGTGTTCATATCTGAAGGTGAAAATATCTCTTTGCTCAAAGAAGCAAATGTTAACAAATGAGTATTTTATTTATTAATCTGTAAATCCATTTATAATAGCTCAGTGGAGATAGTTATACAACAGATTGGGCTGGCCAAAAAGTTCGTTTGGGTTTTTCAGTAAGATGCAACAGAAAAATCTGAATGAACTTTTTGGCCAACACAATATTTGCACATTGGTCTCGTTGGGAAGGTGCAGGGCTTGGGTAAGATATGGAGTGGGACTTGAGTGTGAGCATAGGACAGGATCAGGAAATACAATACCACATTTCCCTGGGATACACCTAATACATTATTCATGAATTTTCAGTAATATATTTGTGGGTTGCATTGATGCTAGGAGTCTGAAAATTACCAGAATCAAAATTATTCAAATGTTAAATAATAATAGATTTCCATGGTCCCTTAAAATGTGACTGCCCAAGTATATCCAGAGAAGTCCCATAATGAAATAGCTGTTAACAGCTCCTCTGGTGTTATTTTGATGATGTCACTATGATAATTTGTGTGTTAAATGATCCTAGACACTTGCTGAATCAATAGACTCTATGTATCAGGTTTTTTTATAATGATAATTGTCTAGAATTAAAACTTGCTTTGTTCTGTTAATTCTTTGTTGTCTAATGGTTCTAAACTGGATGTCTTTTTTGACCTCTATTTTTATCCAAAGAGGGGATTTACATTAGTCATTACTACAATGGTGTTCACCTATTTTCTTTCTATTCTTTTCTTAGACTTATGGTTGTTGGTGGGGAGGAAAGAAAAGATAGGCAGTTTGGGATGAACACATACACAGTGCTTGCTATATTTAGAATGGATAACCAAGGAGAACCTATTGTATGGAACTCTGCTCAATGTTATGTGGCAGCCTGAATGGGAGCAGGATTTGGAGAAGGATGGATACGTGTATATGTATGGCTGAATCCTTTTGCTATTCACCTGAAACTATCATAACATTGCTCTTCAGCTATATCCCAATACAAAATAAAAGTTTTAAAAAATTTTAAAAATAAATGTGTCTTTTAATCCAGTTAAATGTTGATGGAAAAAAGTGTTGTCTTCACATTTCTGTAGCATTAAGAAAAACCAACATTGCTTAAGCAAGGGTCCAATGTATTTACCTCTTTTCTTCCCCCCACCCTTCCCTGGCGGTATAGGAGCGTGTTCCCGACAGCCCGTCACCTGCCCCCTCCCTGGAGGAGGGCCGAAGGCCTGGCAGCCACCCATCATCACACCGCAGCAGCAGCGTGTCCAGCTCTCCAGCGCGGACTGAGAGCTCCTCGGACAGAATTCGTAGGTGTCATTCTTCCACTTGTCACCATTTTAAACTTTATTAGGTGCAGCTGGCTGTTCTAATCAAAATACCCTCATTCTGAAGAGATCTCAGATGTATCATGTTCTGAAGCTCTGTAGCAATAGCCATGTCTCAAAATTGTGTTTCCCAGTTTGCAATAGCATGAGGTATGGTAGTACATTAACAATTCTGATATAAACTCCCTCTTTTTGATGCCACACATAAAGATTTGAGTTATGAAACAGTTAGAGAAAGTAAGTAACTTTCTAGATTAGTTTCTGAAGTAAACACCTCCAACTGTCAAATATCTAGTATCCAAATATACTGTGTACGAATTATTCCTCTTCATTCCTTCAATTCCTCCTTGCCAGTTTTTAAAAATTTACAATTTTTAAACTTCATCCTTGCATTGACAAAGAGGGATAACAGAAATAGATTCAAAATAACTGTTTTGAGAAAAACACATTTCATAATCATTCAGATGATCAATAGATTGAAGAGTTTGAAATTGGTCAAATTTTAGGATTTGAATTAGTAACAGTCAATAATGCATATTATCTTCACATGTTATTATTATACAATTCTCAAAAGTAGGTTCATACTTTATTTTGTAATCACATTTTCAGATATTTAATCCTTGTCCTCATGATCAAGAAAATTAAGAGTAAAGTTGTGGGTTATTGTTAATTGGTCAGTCATGCCTGACTCTGCCAGGCTCCTCTGTCCATTGGATTCTCCAGGCAAAAATACTGGAGTGGGTTGCCATGCCCTTCTCCAAATTATTCTACATATTTTTAAAATGTATTTTTTTCAGTGAAAGTAAGGTTTTATGGAATGATTTTTCTTCAAAATTTTTCACAAAACCAAAATTTTCATGGGCAATTTATTAAGAAATATATTGATTAGATTGAAATCATAAGGGTATTTGGTCGCACGCTTTATCCTGTCAGTAGTGACAGATTACTCTTAATAATTCAAGGAAGAAATTATTGTTTTAAATCATTCAACCATGTAATAGATATTAATGGGCAGTTTTATTTTTAAATTTGAGTTCAAAATCAAATGTTTAAAGAAGTACTTTGATATCTCTTAAACTTAGGGTTTTGTCTCCTAGGCTGTGTGTGTGCATGTTCCGTTGCTTCAGTCATTTCCAACACTTTGTGACCCCATGGGCTGTAGCCCTTCAGGATACTCTATGAAAACTGCAATGGGTGGCCACTTCCTCCTCCAGGGAATCGTCCCAATCCAGGAGTCAAACTCACATCTCTTGCATCTCCTGCATTGCAGGCGGGTTCTTTACCTCTGAGCCACTGGGGAAGCCCATTGACTAGAATAGAATATGAATATTGAATTTCAGTGATATTTCAGTTCCTTAACTTGTTGAAAACTCTATTTGCCCTCTCATGCCTCTAAAACTATTCTAAATTATATTTTAACTTTATAGACTTAGAGTGTTCTAGCTTTAAGACCGTAGTTTTTGCAGTTACAGAAGGCTCAGGAGAGGATGTGTTACATTAGATAAAGCCTGAATAGTTCATTGGTAATGGTTATAGTGGTATGACCACTGAAAAGTATTCTAGACATTAAAAAATATACCTATTTTATGAGCTAGAGGATAAAATAGTTTCATTTTCAATATATTTCTGCTTGTTCTTAAGAATTATCATAGTTTTCAGTCCTCATGGTGTTCAAATTAGATTATAATTTTAAAGTTAGACCATGATATTTTATTTATTTCTGATTCCAAAACAGTTTAAATAGGTTATTTGAATATTGTGTATTATGGTGTTTTATTCTTTTATCTTTTGTTTCGGGCTTGACAGCTGTCCATCAGAATGGGTTGTCCATGAACCAGATGCTAATGGGTTTGTCACCAAACGTACTCCCTGGGCCCAAAGAGGGAGATTTGGCTGGTCATGACATGGGACATGAGTCGAAAAGGATGCATATTGAAAAAGGTAATAATATATGATTATGAGGTCTGTTTTTCCTGCTTGACATATGAACTAGGTTTTAATCACAGAATAAAGTATATTTCTAAATTACATTAGAAGATGGTATAGAAACATTTTAAAAGCCTATAATATTAACATTAAGTAAAAATCAAGTCTACTCAACAAAAAAAGAAATATGAAGAGCTGCTGTGATTCTCTTAAACAACAGGTAAGTGTTCATTTATTTCCCAGTACATTTAGAAAAAGAGAATTTTTTATGTTTTAATTGTTATCTCAATTCCTGAAGGTCTACAGTTTGTCTTCCTCCACGTCTTCAGGGTCCATTGTCCTTTTACTTAGCATATGAGAGCAAGGACAATACACAAAGGATTACTATGAGTATTTTTTGGAATAAAAGAGATGGTCATTTGGTCAATCAAGAAATACAGTGAAGATTATCAACCAATGTACTAGTATTGTTGTTCAGTCACTAAGTTGTATCTGACTCTTTGTGACCCCTTGGACTGCAGCATTCCAGGCCTCTCTATCTCCCAGAGTTTTCCCAAGTTCATGTCCATTGAGTCGGTGATGCCATCCAACCATATTATGCTCTGTTGCCCTCTTCTCCTCCTGCCTTCATTCCCTCCCAGCATCATGGTCTTTTCCAATGTACTAGTAATTGCTTCTAAATTGCATGCAACAAATAAGCCCAGATAGTGCAAAGCTATGAACATTTTCTATTTATATTTGATTTGTACCAGTGTGACTTGTTTCCATAGGCAAACATTTGTCTTTTCATCCCTACTTTGTGAAATACTTTCATGAAGAATTGAAATATTATTTTAACATGCACGTGGAAAATTTATGCTGTTGGATGCAAATTCATGTTTTTGAACGGTATATTTAAATTAGGACAATTGGAGCCTTGCCATATCTTTATCTTCTTAATTTAATACTATCAAATTTTAATAATAACATAGACTGTATACTTTGATATCTTTTTTGATATGACTATCAAATAATCAGTGTTATGGAATGGATTACTTCTTTGGAAACAATTTATTACTCAAAAGGCACAATTAATTGGATATCAAAAAGGAAAATGAATACAATTGGACATTTAAATAACAGAAAGAAATGTTTACAGAAAGACTAAGTTAAGGTGGGAAACCTTTTTTCCTCAAAAATAATTATTCACCAAAAGTAAAAATGCCTACACAACCATGTTTTTCTTTTCCACATGAATACAGTTTACCTGAAACCTCAGGGAGAAAGAAAACAATATTTATATAAATTAAATTATCTGTATTTTGCAATTAATGATAAAATGATAATCTTTACTAGGTTCTAATATGTCAAAATGTAGGCATTATTGAGAGCAGCATTAAGACAATTTCTAATAATTTTGAAATTCACTACCAAGTATTATCACGAAGCTGAGTGGAATATATACAAGTACATAAGTTGGTCAGATTGTCTCTAAATGTCTAATTCTAATCTTTCTGTGAGTTCTTCTTCAACAATGAAGAAAAATGTTATATAGAATGCATTATGTATATTTTGACATGTGTTTTTATATTTAATGAAAAAATGATTTGTGAAAATCTACAGTAATACATTTTTCATAGAGGATTTAAGTTTTAAGTAAGAATATTTACATATAAAAATCCATTACTAGGGTTAAGCAGCCATTCTCCACTGTCTTGCGATAGAATGAAACCCTACAGAAAAAGTTTTTAGTGACTCTTTTCACAGGTTTCTCATAGATGCTACAGAACTAGTTTCACTTAAAATGCATGAGAGATGTTTTATAGTATATAGTGGATATCAGTATATTAGTGATTAATTCTCTTGCAGAATCTTGGTGAAGCAAGTATGGGAGTGAAATATAAAAGCTCAGAGGTGGTAGGTAAGAGACCACTAAAGGCATGATCAACAATGTGACTAAAATAATGAGTCCCCTGGAATTTTTGGTGGGGAGCTTTCTACAAATCTCATGTTTCAAGTTGAGTTGAACTACACTTTTTTGAAATGGTTTCTTTTTTCAGAATACATGAGTTGTATCTGCCTATCTGTTCATCATCTGTCTATATACCTATCATCTGTTATTATTATTATAATCTTGCCTTTCCTGAGATACGAAACTAGATTTTTATAGGGATCCTACTGCTGATTTTCCTGTGTGCCTGTCCCTTAAATTTTCATTACAATATTTGCCTTGTTATTCGGAAGTTCTTTTTTCATTGGTCTGCTTCCAATACTACATTGTAAATTCCGAGGAGTCATGTATATACTGCGTTTGCTTGAAAAGGACTAAACAGTCTATTATGTGAATGCATATTTATCTGAGCTGAATTGCTAAAAGATTGTAAGAGATGGTGAAGGTAAGTTAAAATAACTGTGAAGATGAAAGGCAAAAGGTGGAATTATGGAACCCTTTGAACATACATGTGTATGAAACAGTAGCATATTCTGGCTGTGAATATACACAAAAACTTTTTCTATATCACTATAATCTTATCACATGTTAAGTTTTTAAATTGTTTTGCTTTCAGAATAGAGATCTTGGTCATAACCCAACAGTCTTTCAATATCTGAATGCATATTTTAGTTAAAAAAGTACATTTTATTTTAATATTTGCCCTAGGGATGTGAAGCTACCATTACATTCTTAATTTCAAATATAATTATGGGGTCATAGACATTGTAATAGACATTGATACTCTTATAGTAAGAGTTTTATTATATGATGTTCATCTTTTGTATGTATCTCATCTCTTCTATTTTTCAGCATACTGAATTATTAGTAAATATTCATAGGCTTTCTAGATTGATAGGGTCTACTAAATTAAAAATTGTTTTTTTTTCATGACTACATTCATCATGTGCCTTATACTCGCCCTGTAACTTTCTTACTACACATATCTGTATTAAAACAAGTGACTTCATTTAGAGACATTTGTAGAGAAATTAATTATATGCTTGTGTCATTTTAGGCTTGAACTTCTTAAATGAAATTTGCTGTTCACCACTTTAAATCATCTGAAAGATAATAATTCTTAAGAAAACATTGATGTTAAAAATAGATACCAAAATTAATTTGGGTGCTGAGAATCACCATGGTCTAAAATCTTAATCATCAGTAACTTTTAAGCATTTTTAAATCATGTTAATATTAAAAAGTTGTTGACTTTATTCAGTTAGACAGAATATTTGTCACCATTAGTTGAAGGATCAATGGCTATACAGGCATTAGAATTCAAAGTAATAAGTGCTGAGTAAACTTTCCCCTTAGTTTTTAAAATAAAAACACTCTAAAGGGTTTTTGAATCCAGAAAGAGTTTAATTAGAATATATTCAAAATATAAATATGAAAAACCAAGTTAGTGTATCAAAAAGTAATAGACATACATTATTTCAGTGTTCCTAAATGTTAGGAGAAATGATTTTAACAGTATGAACTTTGATTAAAATTAGGGCTTTATCAAAGATATGTCCTGAGGAAATCTTCGACACAGCTGGTAGCCTCATAAACAGTTTTATGTCTTCTAACTTTTCCAAACATACTCCAAGTTCTCTAGACCTTCTGGATTTTAAAAAACATTTTTGATTTTTGCCCTCAGTCTAAAATTAGTGAAATAGATAGGATTAATTGATGTTTTCATTTTTTTTAATTGAAGTATAGTTGTTTTACAATGTTGTGTTAGTTTCTTGTGTGTGACAAAGTAATTCTGCTTTATATATATAAGACAATGAAAGAGTTACATATATATGTAATATATTTCTCAGGTACTTTCCACTATAGATTTTTATAAAATACTGAATATAGTGTCCTGTGCTATATCGTAGGACCTTGTTGCTTATCTATTTTGTATAAAATAGTGTATATCTGTTATTCCCCAAATCCTGATTTATCTCTCCCCCAACCTTTTCCCTTTTAGTAACCATAAGTTTGTTTTCTATGGTCTGTGAGTCTGTTTCTGCTTTTTAAATAAATTCATTAGTATCATTGTTTGTTAGATCTACATATAAGTGATATATCATATTTATCTTTCTGTCTGGCTTACTTCACTTAATATGATCTCTAAGTCCATCCATGTTCTACAGATGATATTATTTCATTCTTTTTGTGGTTGAATAATATTCCATTGTAAGGGCTTCCCTGGTGGCTCAGGGGTAAAGAATCTGCTAGCTAATTCTGGGTTTGATCCCTGGGTCAGGAGGAAGATCCCTTGGAGGAGGAAATGGAAACCCACTGCAGTGTTCTTGCCTGAAAAAATACAATGGACAGAGGAGCCTGGTTGGCTGCAGTCCATGGGGTCCCAAAGAGTCAGAGACAACTTGGCGCTAAACAACAACAGATATTCCATTGTATATATGTACCACATCTTTATCCATTCCTCTGTTGATGGGCATCTAGGTTGCTTCCATGTCTTGGCTATTGTAATAGTGCTGTTATGTGCAACGGGTTTATGCATCTTTTCAAGTGAGTTTATTTCTGAATATATGCCAGGGCACTGAAATCATATAACCAGGCTCTCTATTTCTTTATGCTGCATCTCTCTTTATTCCCCCCAAATCTGTCACTGGTGCTGATTTTCAGTGATAACTCTCATGCATAATTTGTTCCCTGGTTTATCAAATTGTTTGAATTGTTATTTCCAAAACATTTTTGAGCATGCTTCATACCATGCATATAATTCCCTATGCACATTTTTATTATTTTGGAATCTATCTAATTTTTTGTTTTCCAAAAAGTAAATGTATGCTATACATTAGATACTGTATGCTACAGTATTAGCTGTTTTTTCCCCAATTATAGAAAAAGTGAGCACATATAATTGGAACTAAGTACTGAATACTTAATCTACATTAGTGTATTTCAGTCGGGTTAAATAAACCAAAATGATATAATCAATAGGTAAATATTTACTGCATGTCAGATATGTGAAATGAACCATATGAAATACAAAATCTCCCTTTCTTTTTTCTCTTTCTGCTACAATTTCACAAAATTTTTATTCATATATATTCTAATTTTCCCTATAATTGAGTCTTTTCCCTTTATTTGTTTTCAAAAAAATATGAAAACTTTCTTTTGTTAGTGTACTCAGTCATTTAGTCTTGTC